>NC_068439.1:30272314-30274814 GCF_023373465.1 Oncorhynchus keta
GTAGGCTACATTTGTCCTAGCGCTAACTGAGGAAAGATTGACCTAACACAGGCGGTCATATTTTAGTTACCTCTCGGCTGACAGAAACCATAATATGAATTAGGTAATAGCATTTACTATTTATAATTCATCACATCACGGGTGAGCTCACCATTGATAAAACACTTTTTTAGTAATCTCACGATGTTTGTGTATGCCGCCATGTTTTTTTTGCTTCAACCAAAGATAATAAGAGGAGACAAGATGAGTTTGGTCTGATTGCAGTATGCACGTTGAAGGGGGTGTGTCGTCTACGATCATTCACTTCCCTTCATTCACTTCCGTAATTTTACTCAAAAGATGAGAGAACCATTCCTTCACCTCAGTATAACATCTTTGGTCTGATAGACGTTTCTATGACACCCAGAATGCATTGTATAATGTCAACAAACATGGCGCCGGACATAGCTGGCAAATAGCTTAGCATTAGCTCATTATAATCAGTACAACCTTCAAAAAAATTATTTTACACACAGCATAGGGGTCCATTAAAATCTATGCAACAATCGTAATGCAGTAGTTGTCACCAGTACTTGAAAACATGAATAAAACTGTAAATGTCAGCCAGAAAATGTGCCAGTTCGTGCAGGACTGTGCAAATGTCTGCATACTTGATCTGCAGAAACAATAGGGAACAGTGTATGAAAACCTTTGAAGACTTACAGAAAACGTTTGACCTCTGTCATTGCAAAACAAAGGGTATATAACAAAGTATTGAGATAAACTTTTGTTATTGACCAAATACTTATTTTCCACCATCATTTGCAAATAAATTCTTAACAAATCCTACAATGTGGTATTCTGGGAAAAAAAATCTCATCTTGTCTGTCATAGTTGAAGTGTACCTATGATGAAAATTACAGGCCTCTATCATCTTTTTAAGTGGGAGAACTTTCACAATTGGTGGCTGACTAAATACCTTTTTGCCCCACTGTATATCCACAGTAAAATTAGTACTATATCGACATGACCTGAAAGGCCGCTCAGGAAGAAACCACAAAACCGGCATAAAAAAACCATACTACAGTTTGCAACTGCACATGGGGACAAAGATTGTAATTTTTGGAGAAATGTCCTCTGGTCTTATGTCCTCTGGCCATAATGACCATCGCTATGTTTTGACGAAAAGGGGGAGGCTTGCAAGCCGAAGAACACACAATGCATACTTCCAAAGTTGTAGCAAAATGGCTTAAGGACAACAAAGTCAAGGTATTGGAGTGGCCATCACAAAGCCATGACCTCAATCCTATAGAAGATTTGTGGGCAGAACTGAAAAAGTGTGTGCGAGCAAGGAAACCTACAAACCTGACTCAGTTACACCAGCTCTGTCAGGAGGAATGGGCCAATATACACCCAAATTATTGTGGGAAGCTTGTGGAAGGCTACCCGAAATGTTTGGCCCAAGTTGAACAATTTAAAGGCAATGCTACCAAATACTAATTGAGTGTATGCAAACTTCTGACCCACTGGGAATGTGATGAAAGAAATAAAAGCTGAAATAAATCATTGTCTCTACTATTACTCTGACATTTCTCACTTAAAACATATATTTTTTAAATAGATTGATAGAAGAGAGGAGAAAAGATACAGACAAATGTAGTAGTAGGGAAAAAGTTGAAAATTAGATGAGAGTGAAAAAGGGATACGGAAGGAAAATGGAGAGTATGGTAATGATAAAGAGAGTATGGTAATGATAAAGAGAGCATGGTAATGATAAAGAGAGTATGGTAATGATAAAGAGAGTATGGTAAGGATAAAGAGAATATGGTAAATGATAAAGAGAGCATGGTAATGATAAAGAGAATATGGTAATGATAAAGAGAGTATGGTAATGATAAAGAGAGTATGGTAATGATAAAGAGAATATGGTAATGACAAAGAGAGCATGGTAATGATAAAGAGAGTATGGTAATGATAAAGAGATATGGTAATGATAAAGAGAGTATGGTAATGATAAAGAGAGCATGGTAATGATAAGAGAGTATGGTAATGATAAAGAGAGCATGGTAATGATAAAGAGAATATGGTAATGATAAAGAGAGCATGGTAATGATAAAGAGAGATGGTAATGATAAAGAGAGCATGGTAATGATAAAGTATGGTAATGATAAGAGAGTATGGTAAGGATAAAGAGAATATAAGGTAATGACAAAGAGCTTATGGTAATGATAAAGAAAGTATGGTAATGACAAAGAGAATATGGTAATGATAAAGAGCATGGTAATGATAAAGAGAGTATGGTAATGATAAAGAGAGTATGGTACATGATAAAGAGAGTATGGTAACGATAAAGAGAGTATGGTAATGATAAAGAGAGTATGGTAATGATAAAGAAAGTATGGTAATGATAAAGAGAGTATGGTATATGATAAAGAGAGTATGGTAATGATAAAGAGAGTATGGTAATGATAAAGACTACTTTACTTGGCTATAGCTGAAGAACATGCTTGGCCACAGATAC
>NC_068439.1:30277550-30309747 GCF_023373465.1 Oncorhynchus keta
CCAAAGGACAGATTTACATCAGTCTAATGTCCATTGTCAGTGGTTTCTGGGCCCAAGCAAGCTCCTTCTTAGTATTGCTGTGGTTTCTTTGCAGCAACATGAACATGAAGGCCTGATTCACGCTGTCTCTGAACAGTTGATGTTGAGATGTGTCTGTTACTTGAACTTTGTAAACCATTTACTTGGGCTGCAATTTCTGAGGCTGGTAATTCTAATGAACTAATCTTCTGCAGCGGCTAACTCTGGGTCTTCCTTTCCTGTGCGGTCCTCATGAGAGACAGTTTTGTCATAGCGCTTGATGGTTTTTCACTGCACTTGAAGAAACATTCAAAGTTCTTGAAATGTTCTGCATTGACTGACCTTCATGTCTTAAAGTGATAATGGACTGTCATTTTCTCTTTGCTTATATGAGCTGTTTTTGCAATGATATGGACTTTATATTTTACCAAACAGGGCTATCTTTCTCTGCATACCACCCCTACCCTGTCACAACACACACTGATTGGCCTAAACGCATTAAGAAGGAAAGAAATTCCAAAAATGTACTTTTAACATGGTACATTTGTTAATTGAAATGCACTCCAGGTTCACTTCATCAAGCTGGTTGAGACAAGTACCAAGAGTGTCCAAAGCTGTCATCAAGGCAAAGCATGGCTACTTTGAGGAATCTCAAATCTTTGTTTAACACTTTTTTGGTTTACTACATGATTCTATATGTGTTATTTCATAGTGTTGATGTCTTAAGCTATTATAACTACAATGTAGAAAATAGTAAAAAATTAAGAAAAACTGAGAATGAGTAAGTGTGTCCAAACTTTGACTGGTACTGTATATATGTGTATATATGTGTGTGGGGGTTTGTGTGTATGTCTGTGGGTGTGTGCAAAGGTGCTGAGAATTAGAGCAGGTGGGTCAGTCCAGTTCATACGTTCAACAGTCTGATGGCTTGTAGATAGAAACTCTCTGAGCCTGTTGGTATCAGACGTCATGCTCCGACCACCATCTGCCCTACGGTAAAGGAGAGAACAGCTAGTGGCTGGGGTGTGTGGGGTCCTTAGTGATGCTGCGTTCCTTCCTCAGGCACTGCTTTGAGTAGCTGTCCTGGATGGGTTGGAGCACGGTCCCAGTGATGTACTGGACCATCTTCACTGCCACCTGCTGGAGGGCCTTGCGTTTGGGGACTGAGCAATGCCTTCCTTACCAGGGCGTGATGCAGCCAGTAAGGACGCTCCGCCGGTGCTGCGGTAGTGTTATTGGTCCATCACAAGTCCTCATTGATGTGTGCAGAGCAACTTAAATCACGTGGCTCTCTCTATTCAGGCCGGCATTATGGGCGGACCCTATAAGGGGCCTTGCCACCCTACCATACCTCCTTCCCGTCAAGTAAAATATTGAAATGTTGCTAATTGATTTATTTGACCAAGACGCACGCTGACAGAAAGACGCATCAGACCTAAGCTTGTCACCTCTATTCCCACCTTGGGACAACGACTCACCTTTCATTAAGGCGGAGACATGAGCATCTCGTCATTACATACAGATCTCTGGTTTCAGCTACTTGCGAATTAGAAAGGAAAAATGTTGGATGCTGGCTTCCCCAAAGTAAATAGATGTTTTGCAAAATTCTAGAATTACTCCTGTCAAATAAAATAATTTAAAATACTTTACCAGAGAGCTCGACACAGTCACAGAGGATCATTAGTCTTTCATTGTGTGAATTGAGTTGTGTGAATTGAGTTGTCGAACATCAATTCATGTTTGAGTCTATATTGTCTTGTTGCTTCCTAATGGATTTGAGGAGCTCGTTCCGGGTTCTCCTTGGAGAGGAAAAGGGGCAGGGGTGGCAGTGGCACGTGCATGGAGTATAGCCCTGTTCATTCCATGTAAGATAAAGCGAAAGTACAAGGAATGGGGAGGAAGGGGCCAAGAGGGAGTATGCAGAGTGAAAACAGCACGTCACCTCCGCAACAAGAGTCAACAGCCCATGTCAAATCAAATTATCAAATCAAATGTGATTTGTCACATAGACATGGTCAGCAGATGTTAATGCGGGTGTAGTGAAATGCTTGTGCTTCTAGTTCCCGATCACGCAGTAATATCTAACAAGAAATCAAACAATTTCACAACAACTACCTTATACACACAAGTGTAAAGGAATGAATAAGAATATGTACATAAAAATATATGGATGAGCGATGGCCGAACGGCATAGGCAAGATGCAGTAGATGGTATAGAGTACAGTATATACATATGAGATGAGTAATGTAGGGTTATTGAAGTGGCATTGTTTATAGTGACTAGTGATACATTTATTACATCCAATTTTTATTATTAAAGTGGCTAGAGTTGAGTCAATATAAGTTGGCAGCAGCCACTCAATGTTAGTGATGGCTGTTTAACAGTCTGATGGCCTTGAGATAGAAGCTGTTTTCAGTCTCTCGGTCCCAGCTTTGATGAATCTGTTCTGGATAATAGCGGGGTGAACAGGCAGTGGCTCGGGTGGTTGTTGTACTTGATTATCTTTTGGCCTTCCTGTGACATCGGGTGGTGTAGGTGTCCTGGAGGGCAGGTAGTTTGCCCCTGGTGATGCGTTGTGCAGACCTCACTACCCTCTGGAGCCTTACGGTTGTCGGTGGAGCAGTTGCTGTACCAGGTGGTGATACAGCCCGACAGGATGCTCTCGATTGTGCCTCTGAATTTCTTCAGCCTCCTGAGGTTGAAGAGTGTGGGTGGACCATTTCAGTTTGTCTGTGATGTGTATGCCGAGGAACTTAAAACTTTCCACCTTCTACACTACTGTCCCGACAATGTGGATAGGGAGCTGCTCCCTCTGCTGTTTCCTGAAGTCCACAATGATCTCCTATGTTTTGTTGACATTGAGTGTGAAGTTATTTTCCTGACAACACACTCCGAGGGCCCTCACCTCCTCCCTTTAGGCCGTCTCATTGTTGTTGGTAATCAAGCCTACCACTGTAGTGTCGTCTGCAAACTTGATGATTGAGTTGGAGCGTGTATAGCCACGCAGTCATGCGTGAACAGGGAGTACAGGAGAGGGCTGAGAACGCACCCTTGTGGGGTTTAGTGTTGAGGATCAGCGGGGTGGAGATGTTGTTTCCTACCCTCACCACCTGGGAGCGACCCATCAGGAAGTCCAGGACCCAGTTGCACAGGGCGGGGTCGAGACCCAGGGTCACGAGCGTAATGACTAGTTTGGAGGGTACTATGGTGTTAAATGCTGAGCTGTAGTCGATGAACAGCATTCTTACATAGGCATTCCTCTTGTCCAGATGGGTTAGGGCAGTGTGCAGTGTGATTTCCGGTCACCTTGCCCTGATTAAAAGCAGTGGTTCGCGCTTTCAGTATTGCACGAATTCTGCCATCAATCCACGGTTTCTGGTTGTGGAAGGTTTTAATAGTCGCTGTGGGTACAACATCACCGATGTACTTGCTAATAAACTCGCTCACCGAATCAGCGTATTCATCAAGGTTATTGTCCGACGCTATGTGGAACATGTCCCAGTCCACGTGATCGAAGCAATCTTGAAGCGTAGAATCCGATTGGTCGGACCAGCATTGAACAGACCTGAGCATGGGTGTTTCCTGTTTTAGTTTCTGTCTATAGGCTGGGAGCAACAAAATGGAGTCGTGGTCAGATTTTCCGAAAGGAGGGCGAGGGGTGGCTTTGTATGCATCGCAGAAGTTACAATAACAATGATACAGAGTTTTGCCAGCCCAGGTCATGCATTCGATATGCTGATAAAATGTAGGGAGCCTTGTTTTCAGATTAGCCTTGTTAAAATCCCCAGCTACAATAATAAATGCAGCTTCAGGATATGTGGCTTCCAGTTTACATAGTCCTATGAAGTTCTTTCGGGGCCGTCGATGTGTCTGACTGGGGGGGATGTATACGACTGTGATTATGATCGAAGAGAATTCTCTTGGTAGATAATGCAGTCGGCATTTGATTGTAAGGAATTCTAGGTCAGGTGAACAAAAGGACTTGAGTTCCTGTATGTTGTTATGATCACACCACGTCTCGTTAATCATAAGGCATACACCCCCGCCCCTCTTCTTACCAGAAAGATGTTTGTTTCTGTCGGCGCGATGCTTGAAGAAACCAGGTGTCTGTACCAACTCTGATAAACTATCCCGAGTGAGCCATGTTTCCGTGATACAGAGAATGTTACAATCTCTGATGTCTCTCTGGAAGGCAACCCTTGCTCGGATTTCATCTACCTTGTTGTCAAGAGACTGGACATTGGCTAGTAGTATACTCGGGAGCGGTGCACGATGTGCCCGTCTATGGAGCCTGACCAGAAGACCACTCCGTCTGCCCCTTCTACGGCGCTGTTGTTTTGGGTTGCCAGCTGGGATCCGATCTATTGTCCTGGGTGGTGGACCAAACCGAGGATCCGCTTCGGGAAAGTTGTATTCCTGGTCGTAATGTTAGTGAGTTGATGTTGCTCTGATATCCAATAGTTACTCCCGACTGTATGTCATAAAACCTAATATTTCCTGGGGTAACAATGTAAGAAATAACACATTTAAAAAAAAAATACTGCATAGTTTCCTAGGAACGCGAAGTCAGCGGCGGAAGTTTGCATGTGATTCCCTATCAGAGTCAAACAACATACAGTAAGTAGCTTGAGTGTCCAAGAAAGTTATATATACATATAAAGACAGAGAAATGTACCATATACTGTGGATCATTGAGTCCTCCTATTTCTGTGTGTGTGCTCAGGAGGGCTGAAGGAAGGAAGCAGGCAGCATTGAGCTGTTCTAGAATAGAAGACTGCCTGCCTGCTGGAGCACACCTGCTGTGAGCTGGTGTCCTTCTCCTTATCCTCCTCTCTTCCTTTTGTCTTCCCTCCTCTCCTCTACATTCTCCTCCCTTTTTCTCTCTCCTTCTCTCCCTCCATTCCCTCCTTCTCTCCATCCCTTCCCTCCTTCTCTCTCTCCCTTCCCCCCTTCTCACGCTCCCTCTTTCTCTCCCCTCCCCCTTCTCTTCTCTAACTCTGCCTTGTTTCCTGGCGCTGCGGTAAGAGAGCCGTTGGGCCGCGTCTTTGTTTGTATTTCCCCTGCTTCCTCTTTATTGCTGCGGGGAGACAGTGAGAGAGAGAGGGGGGAGAGACAGAGCAGAGAGAGAAGCCTGCCCCTCCCCCACCCTTCCAATCCCGGAGCCCTGCATGGTTCTACATGCCAAGCAACCTGAGAAGCTCCCTTTTGCGCTCTCTTTCTCTTTTTCTCTCCCTCTATTTATATTTCCTAGATACCTTGTTTTTCTAGTTGGAGGCTCTCATACTATTGTATTGTGGCCCAGGAGGACCAGGTGGTCTCTGCTTTTTATATTTGGTTGTTTACTATTTGTTGTATCAGTACATCTTTAATAATTAAGAAATGTTTTCTTATAGAGTGGAGAGATATATTTTAGAAGTCAGACAGACTCTCTCAACGACAAGAAAACATTAATTGGAAATCTTATCTCACTATCTACCTGGAATGAAGAAAGTCCTTTATAAGATATGAAATTCAATCATTATCAAAATGTATGTAAAGAACAAATGACTTCTGATTGTTGTTGTGATGATAATAACTATACAATTCTTGTGCATTTTTTAAAGTGTGACAAGGGGTTCTCCTTGGTCCATGAGACCCCAAATAAAGAGAAGGCAACTTGTCCTCGGTATGGTTTTAAATACCCACTGCACATTGTGTGGGTTGCACAAGTTATAGGCCTATGCTATAACGCTGCAATTAGGCTATTGTTGAAGGCAAGTAGGACATACTTTTTTGAACTGTATGTGGTTCCTGTTTTTAGTACACCCACTACACAATCAAAAACATCTCTGTTCTCAGAATACCTCTAAATTATACCACAACATGCCTAGGAAAATATCCCCTATGACTCTATGTCCTCTACTATTTTTGCATTTGTTTCACAATTAAGTCCACCAGGACCCACTAGACTTGGGTTCAAATAGCGTTTGTTTTCTTTCAAATCATTTAAATCTACTTGATTGAGCTTGTCTCATTCAATGTAACCAATCGAGCAGTCTCAAAAGTCCAAACTCTGTCCATCTGGCATTCCAGCCAGGCTCAAGCAAACACTCACATAATTCTAGGAATTCAAATACTATTTGAACCCAAGTCTGATTGCTGCTGCTGTTGTTGTGGTGAAGAACACAGCTATTAATACTGCTGCTTCCTCTGGGGCTCTCTCTCTCTCTCTCTCTCTCTCTCTCTCTCTCTCTCTCTCTCTCTCTCTCTCTCTCTCTCTCTCTCTCTCTCTCTCTCTCTCTCTCTCTCTCTCTCTCTCTCTCACACACACACACCAGGCCCAATCAGACAGGAAGTGTACAGTGTTGTTTTCAGAGGTCCTCTCAGGCTGCAGAGGATGACATTGTACTTTGGTCTCTTAAAAAACAAACATGAATGAGGCTCAGGCTATTTCTGCACTGTAACTAAGATTATCTACGCAAAAGTTGTTGTGAGTTTGATGTAGGCTATTGTATGTTAAATAAGTCATTTTCACTGGGGTTTAAACTTAATTACATTTAATACAGACATCTGACACTACTTTTCACTGGTGGCACTTGTAGATATTTGTAGATGGCTAACATTCACATGGCAAGTATAACTTCCAAACATGAATACATTTCAACATACATTGTAAAGAAGACTTGAATTACTTAAACTTTCAGTAACTTTTCAAGAAACCACAAAACAAGCAATTGTTCCTACATAAAGCTAGTCTGTAGCTACTGTATGTCATTAGCTAAATGCATTCCCCCAGACTTGGGTAGGTTACTTTCAAAATGTAATCCGTTACAATTACCTGTCCAAAATTGTTATCAGTAGTGCAACTTTTGGGTTACCCAAACTCTGTAATGTAATCTGATCACTTTCAGTTACTTTTGGATTAGAAGACAACAAAAAGGATCCATCAAACACATGTTGTGTGTCATTATAGTGGTCTCTGACTTGAGGTCAAATCAAAAATCAAAATCAAGCTTTATTGGTCACATACACGTGTTTAGCAGATGTTATTGCAGGTGTAGCGAAATGCTTGAAGGTCAGACTCGTTCAGGTGCAACAAACTTAAACTCGCGCCTTTTGTCACTGCTGAATTGAATGTCATTGAGAAAACAGAAAGGTGTCATTATTTCTTTGCAAGCATCCTTTCTGAATTTATAAGTAATCATGCAGTTTTTCTAGAGTATCTGTAATCTGTTTACAATATTTTTGCTGGTAAATGATTCCAGTTAGTTTATTTTTATTCAGATTAGATGTAATAAATCATTCCCCAACCTTGCATTTCGACTATTTGTCTGAGCTGTTTCAGTTCAGCCTGAGTGATTGATAACCAGTCTAACTGCAACACATTTTTACCTATCCATTTGGCTCGGGACACCCTGCTGCTTCTCTGTCGTATAGCTCCCAATGCATTGTGGGAAGGTAAATAAACATGGCCCAGGGGAAGGGAGGGGCTCAGGGGAGGAGGAGGGCGGAGAGATGAGGAGGGAGTCCAATGTTTAACCAGCAGCCTTCCCAAGTATCTGATAACATTGGAAAATGCTATAAAAAAAAACAAGCAAACCATTTTTAAGCGATGCAGGAAGCCAATAGTCTCACAGTATAAAAGTGAAGAAATGGTCCAGAACCCACTTGATATAGTTGCATCATGTGATATTTTGAATGGGATTGTTTACATTTCTTTCACATGCGGCATGTCCTAGCTAGCAGCCACGCGCAACAGACATTTTAGTCCAAAAACATGTTGTCTTGTCTGTGAAAGAACATCGAAACAACAATCTAAATATCAACTGCAGGCAGCCTTCATGCCAAAAGGCTGTCGAACCGAAGCTTCAGAGCACAGAGCTGAGTCACTGAGTGCGTCCTAAATGGCCCTCTATTCCCTTTATAGTGCACTACTTTTGACCAGGGACTATAGGGAATAGCATGCCATTTGGGAGCAGACACTGTTATTGCTGAGTGAGCGTAGGACAGCCAGACTGCCTGCCACTTTGACAACAGCGTCTCCATGGTGATCCCCAGGAAAGGTCATGAACTGACAGGCTCTGAATGTTTGAAGATATGGCTGATTGGCCTATTGGTTATTGACGCAAATGACACAGGACAGAGTAGAAAGCAATCGAAGATAGGATATGGCCTGTAGTCTGTCGTTCTGCTTCTTCCCATTCTATTTTACTGTACTCTACACTGAGTGTACAAAACATTAGAGCACTTGCTCTTTCCATGACAGACTGACCAGGTGAATCCGGGTGAACGCTATGATCCCTTATTGATGTCACCTGTTAAATCCACTTCAATCAGTGTAGATGAAGCGGAGGAGACTGGTAAAATAGTGATTTTGAAACATTGATTGTGTATGTGTGCTATTCACAGGGTGAATGGGCAAGACAAAAGATGCAAATACCTTTGAATGGGGTACGGTAGTAGGTGCCAGGCGCACCTGTTTGTGTTAAGAACTGCAACGCTGCTGGGTTTTTATGCTCAAAAGTTTCCTGTGCGTATCAAGAATGGTCCGTCAGCCAAATAACATCCAGCCAATTTGACACAACGGTGGGAAGCAAGAGTCAACATGGGCCAGCATCCCTGTGGAACGCTTTCGACAACTCGTCCATGCCCCCACGAATCGAAGCTGTTCTGATGGAAAAAGGGGTCTGCAACTCAATATTAGGAAGGTGTTCCAGATGTTTTGTACACTCAGTGTATGTTTTATCTGATCATTTCCTTTCAGACAGTGTTGATTGTCTTGATTATTGGATGCATTTTGTGTGTGGTCTTTTCACAGCGATACAATTTGAACAATCTTGACAATCTACAAATAGACAAAGTAGTCATCCTATGACATATTCCCCTTTTATCGAACATGTTGAATCTTGGCTTTTGGAAATATATGTAGGCCAGCAGTTATATAGCCCAAAGCCGCAGTGGCGGTGCGTGGGTAAAATCCCTAAGGAAGCCAAGCCAAGCCAGTAACCAACCTATGTTGGTATAATTGCATTGTTTGCTCTATTAGCCACAAAAAAGACAACAGTCACACAGTGGCGGAATAAATTCAACTACCCATAAGTTCAGACAACATCAGATACATGGCCTACACATACTGAGACAGAGGGTCGCTTTTTCCCTCGCTCTGATGACTTCTCCAGTGGGATTCAGCCACTTGCCAATTGACGGAAAATTATGAAAACATTGAGAGATGAAAGATCAATTATTTTATCATTGAAATGTACTTATTGGTAAAATATCTGGGGAAGCCTGGCTTCCCTTGGCATCCTTGAATACACGGCATTGCAACGCCGCTGCCACTATCGCCATATAACAACGTAACAACATGACAGGGCTATTGTGTAGAGTGTGTGTATCATCTTCTGAAGCAGAATGACTTGTTCCAAGGCCAGGGACTCTGAACTACACCGTGGAATGTACTGATCCTGCAGGAACTCTAACAGAGATGGAGATGTTGAGCGTTAAAGAGAACAAGGTAAATCTGGAATTGCTGTGTGAAAATTTAGAACAGGAGAAATGGAGGGGTGAAAAAGATCCGACCAACGGACCAATGGACAGCCTGGTCGACCAAACGATCTCTGTCTGTCTGTCTGAAAGATAGACAGATAGACAGAGGAACATACAGTAGGCCTGTGGGATAAGTGTCAGTCAGTCAGAAGTGGGTCGGGGTGGGTGGCATGTGAGGGTGGTGACATTAAGCCCAGATCATGAATCATTGAGTAGCTGCTAGCCCAATTAACAGTATGGCAGCTCCACAGAGTCACAGCTCAGCTCTGTGAATAATCACTGATAGCAGCTGAAGGTGCAGACGTGGCACTCGCCTCAAGCCACAGATGGGCAAAACAAAAAGTAGAGAAAACTTTAGTTGGAACATTTTTACATAAAACAATAATCATCAAAATGGGAATTGTGGTTGAGAGCCAACCCAGGTCCTCCAACATTAAATAAGATTATTTTCAATTCAGTCAATTTAGGATGTCATGAATTAACAATAGCTTGATTTTTCCCTGTGAGTATCTTTTAATCCAAGAAATTCACCCCAACCCTGGCCCCCTAGAGAGAATGGTGAGTAGGGTCTTTCTTGTATAAGCAATGGAGGAGGTGGTTTGGGTTACCAGCAAAATGGGCAGGGTAGTGCCTCCCTCCCACCATTCTCTTTGTGTTAAAGTAGGACTGGGAGGGAGGGAGGAATGTGGCCATGGACGTCAGGGGACAAAAAGCTGGATGCACAGGAATCACAGAAAGACAATGCTTGTGGCAGAGCGAGAGAGCACGCACACGCACACGCACAGTTACACACACACACACACACACACACACACACACACACACACACACACACACACACACACACACACACACACACACACACACACACACACACACACACACACACACACACACACACACACACACACACACTAGCATGCACATATGTGCACACAAGCAAGCATGCATGCACATACACACACACACATACACTCTCATTCTCTCTCTAAATGTATCAGTGGTGGGGTGTATCCATTGACATCTATCTCTCTGCTCTGCTCCTGAACAGCCAGGCTTGGTGTGGGGCGTTCCCTTCACCCTCCTTGACAAACAAAAGGCTGTGACACAGTCATTGTCAAACCACCATTGAGCCTCACTACACAACAATAACACTGTGGTGATGCCTCCTGCATAGCCACACAAGCCCTGGACATATGCTGCCAGTGGCCTAGTGAAGCCAAACATGAACACACACACACACACACACGCGCCAAGCAGGTTGGCTGTGCTGTGCTCACCACTCAGCACTAATCAATGCAAGGCTTAGCTGAGACACAAATGGACAAGGAAGCAGAACACACACTACAAATGCCAGCTCGTCTAATTACATTACTGTGGAGATGAATGATACAATCTGAATTACACATACTGACATTTGAGACTTTTGTTGTAAACTACTACCAAAAAAGAATGTTGTTGAAAACTAGATTTTTTGATTGAGAGAAATTAATAAACATTTTTTTGTTGTTTTTCTGTCACAGGGAGATACTGTGTAATGCATATCATTATTTAGTCATTACAAAATAATAGGCCTTCATTAAATATAATACTAAGAAAAGGAATGATAGGGATTTGAAACACCATGCTGCTCTGACATAAGCAGGTATAAGGCACCTCGGGGGTTTATGGTATATGGCCAATATACCACGGCTAAGGGCTGTATCCAGGAACTCCACGTTGCATCGCGCCTAAGAACAGCCCTTACCCGTAGTATATTGTCCATATGCCACACCTCTTCAGACCTTAATGATTAAATGTAAACATAAGACTTAAGTTCAAAGTAGATAGCTAACTGGTACATTATTACAGGACCTAACAACCAAATCAGCTAGGGGGATTTCCACTGTCCTCAAAGGGCTCAGTGGTAAAGACTGTTCACATTGAATACCCCCTTAGTGGACTGAGCAGTTCACACACAGGAGCCAATTCTGATGTAGCCTAGCTAGTGTCTTTCCCATCTCTAATCCTTTGTATGTCCTCATACAAAGACAACTCTGTGTGGGCAGCAGCAGTAGTCTGACTGCTGGTCTTCCCATGAACGGGCCGGGCTAACGCTATAGCACGGTAACACACACACACACACACTTACTAACATTAATGCAGGGCGGGGTGTCACAGCTACAGTGTCACGGCAACAGTGTGGCGGCCAGGCCTGTCTCATGGATAACTCAACGTGACTGTTGCCTCCCACTGCTGTGTCAGACGTGTTAAACGACAGGAACAGGGTTGTGTAAGCGGACAGTAGAGGACTTTAGGTTGGCTTCCTCTCTAGAGCAAAGGGCAGGCACAAGAATAGAATACATTGACTCAATGAGCTACTGTGTTTCAGTGAGAACTTAGATCATGGCTGATCACAGAGATTTGCATTAGATGGTGAAGGGTCATTGGTCTTAAGTCTTTTCCTGATTGCATTGTTGTCAGGATGTAACAGTTGTTGATAAAAACAGCAACACACACACACACGCACACACGCACACACGCACACACACACACACACACACACACACACACACACACACACACACACACACAGTGTAGTCCTTTTCCAGTAGTCCTTTTCCCCCAACACACACTGTGGACTAATCCGGTACAGTGGTGGTTAAGGAAAACAATGAGAGGCGAGGGGGGAAGGATAGAGGGAGGGGTAGATGGGGGTTAGAGGAAGAGATGGAGGGATAGAAGGAAACATTTCAGAGACACGACAAAGACATCTCAATCTAACTACAGATGACTGTTCCACAGAACATTAGCATAGGTTTGGGCCCAACACAATGCCCTGGCATGGCCTATTCTCTGACGTCACAGGAGTTAATAAACACAGATTTGATGGTGTTGGTGTGTGTTTGGAGGCCATTTGATAAAACCACCTGAAATTCTGATCAACTAATTTCTGCAATTTATTTATTCATTTTATTTTACTTTTATTTAACTAGGCAAGTCAGTTAAGAACAAATTCTTATTTTCAATGACGGCCTAAGAACACTGGGTTAACTGCCTGTTCAGGGGCAGAACGACAGATTTGTACCTTGTCAGCTCGGGGGTTTGAACTTGCAACCTTCCGGTTACTAGTCCAACGCTCTAACCACTAGGCTACCCTGCCGCAATGGAAGATCCATGTACGTATTTTGAATGTCAAACTGATGAAAATAACCATATATTTGACAGTAAACAGTTTGCTATATTGACTGGGAGGAGGAAGAGGAGGGCTGGACAATGCAGGCGCTTAGAGAAACATTATATTACAGCAACCATCGCAGACACAGAAGACGTAACACGAACCCAGAAGAGTTTCCATGCCAAATATTCCTAAATTCCTGTGTAACCAGTTCAACCAAAACAAATAAATGTATCACGTACACACACACACACACACACACACACACACACACACACACACACACACACACACACACACACACACACACACACACACACACACACACACACACACACACACACACACACACACACACACACATATCTGACACGAGTCATCTTTTTATAATCCAGGCAGACAGAGTGATTATGTAAGCAGTTATCCAAACAAAATCCGTCTGGATAACATAGTCCTCTCCTCTCCACTGCTGCCTGTTTGTTTGCAAGGCAGAGAGACACAGACCAACTCTGCTGCCTGTTTGTTTGCAAGGCAGGGAGACACAGACCAACTCTGCTGCCTGTTTGTTTGCAAGGTAGAGAGACACAGACCAACTCTGCTGCTGCCTGTTTGTTTGCAAGGCAGAGATACACAGACCAACTCTGCTGCTGCCTGTTTGTTTGTAAGGCAGAGAGACACAGACCAACTCTGCTGCCTGTTTGTTTGCAAGGCAGGGAGACACAGACCAACTCTGCTGCCTGTTTGTTTGCAAGGCAGGGAGACACAGACCAACTCTGCTGCCTGTTTGTTTGCAAGGCAGGGAGACACAGACCAACTCTGCTGCCTGTTTGTTTGCAAGGCAGGGAGACACAGACCAACTCCGCTGCCTGTTTGTTTGCAAGGCAGGGAGACACAGACCAACTCTGCTGCCTGTTTGTTTGCAAGGCAGGGAGACACAGACCAACTCTGCTGCCTGTTTGTTTGCAAGGCAGAGAGACACAGACCAACTCTGCTGCCTGTTTGTTTGCAAGGCAGAGAGACACAGACCAACTCTGCTGCCTGTTTGTTTGCAAGGCAGGGAGACACAGACCAACTCTGCTGCCTGTTTGTTTGTAAGGCAGAGAGACACAGACCAACTCTGCTGCCTGTTTGTTTGCAAGGCAGGAGACACAGACCAACTCTGCTGCCTGTTTGTTTGCAAGGCAGAGAGACACAGACCAACAAGGCAGAGAGACACAGACTCTGCTGCTGCCTGTTTGTTTGCAAGGCAGAGAGACACAGACCAACTCTGCTGCCTGTTTGTTTGCAAGGCAGGGAGACACAGACCAACTCTGCTGCCTGTTTGTTTGCAAGGCAGAGAGACACAGACCAACTCTGCTGCTGCCTGTTTGTTTGCAAGGCAGAGAGACACAGACCAACCTGCCTGTTTGTTTGTAAGGCAGAGAGACACAGACCAACTCTGCTGCTGCCTGTTTGTTTGCAAGGCAGAGAGACACAGACCAACTCTGCTGCCTGTTTGTTTGCAAGGCAGAGAGACACAGACCAACTCTGCTGCTGCCTGTTTGTTTGCAAGGCAGAGAGACACAGACCAACTCTGCTGCCTGTTTGTTTGCAAGGCAGAGGAGACACAGACCTGCTGCCAAGGCAGAGAGACACAGACCAACTCTGCTGCTGCCTGTTTGTTTGCAAGGCAGAGAGACACAGACCAACTCTGCTGCTGCCTGTTTGTTTGCAAGGCAGGGAGACACAGACCAACTCTGCTGTCTGTTTGTTTGCAAGGCAGAGAGACACAGACCAACTCTGCTGCTGCCTGTTTGTTTGCAAGCAAGGCAGAGAGACACAGACCAACTCTGCTGCTGCCTGTTTGTTTGCAAGGCAGAGAGACACAGACCAACCAAGGCAGAGAGACACAGACCAACTCTGCTGCTGCCTGTTTGTTTGCAAGGCAGAGAGATACAGACCAACTCTGCTGCCGCCTGTTTGTTTGCAAGGCAGAGAGACACAGACCAACCAAGGCAGAGAGACACAGACCAACTCTGCTGCTGCCTGTTTGTTTGCAAGGCAGAGAGACACAGACCAACTCTGCTGCTGCCTGTTTGTTTGCAAGGCAGAGAGACACAGACCAACTCTGCTGCTGCCTGTTTGTTTGCAAGGCAGAGAGACACAGACCAACTCTGCTGCCTGTTTGTTTGTAAGGCAGAGAGACACAGACAAACTCTGCTGCCGCCTGTTTGTTTGCAAGGCAGAGAGACACAGACCAACTCTGCTGCCTGTTTGTTTGTAAGGCAGAGAGACACAGACAAACTCTGCTGCCGCCTGTTTGTTTGCAAGGCAGAGAGACACAGACCAACTCTGCTGCCTGTTTGTTTGCAAGGCAGAGAGACACAGACCAACTCTGCTGCTGCCTGTTTGTTTGCAAGGCAGAGAGACACAGACCAACTCTGCTGCCTGTTTGTTTGCAAGGCAGAGAGACACAGACCAACTCTGCTGCTGCCTGTTTGTTTGCAAGGCAGAGAGACACAGACCAACTCTGCTGCCGCCTGTTTGTTTGCAAGGCAGAGAGACACAGACCAACTCTGCTGCTGCCTGTTTGTTTGCAAGGCAGAGAGACACAGACCAACTCTGCTGCTGCCTGTTTGTTTGCAAGGCAGAGAGACACAGACCAACTCTGCTGCCTGTTTGTTTGCAAGGCAGAGAGACACAGACCAACTCTGCTGCCGCCTGTTTGTTTGCAAGGCAGAGAGACACAGACCAACTCTGCTGCCTGTTTGTTTGCAAGGCAGAGAGACACAGACCAACTCTGCTGCTGCCTGTTTTTTGCAAGGCAGAGAGACACAGACCAACTCTGCTGCTGCCTGTTTGTTCGCAAGGCAGAGAGACACATACCAACTCTGCTGCTGTCTGTTTGTTTGCAAGGCAGAGAGACACAGACCAACTCTGCTGCCTGTTTGTTTGCAAGGCAGCGAGACACAGACCAACTCTGCTTCCGCCTGTTTGTTTGCAATGCAGAGAGACACAGACCAACTCTGCTGCTGTGTTTGTTTGCAAGGCAGAGAGACACAGACCAACTCTGCTGCCTGTTTGTTTGCAAGGCAGAGAGACACAGACCAACTCTGCTGCTGCCTGTTTGTTTGCAAGGCAGAGAGACAGACCAACTCTGCTGCTGCCTGTTTGTTTGCAAGGCAGAGAGACACAGACCAACTCTGCTGCCGCCTGTTTGTTTGCAAGGCAGAGAGACACAGACCAACTCTGCTGCCTGTTTGTTTGCAAGGCAGAGAGACACAGACCAACTCTGCTGCTGCCTGTTTGTTTGCAAGGCAGAGAGACACAGACCAACTCTGCTGCTGCCTGTTTGTTTGCAAGGCAGAGAGACACAGACCAACTCTGCTGCTGCCTGTTTGTTTGCAAGGCAGAGAGACACAGACCAACTCTGCTGCCTGTTTGTTTGCAAGGCAGAGAGACACAGACCAACTCTGCTGCCGCCTGTTTGTTTGCAAGGCAGAGAGACACAGACCAACTCTGCTGCTGCCTGTTTGTTTGCAAGGCAGAGAGACACAGACCAACTCTGCTGCCTGTTTGTTTGCAAGGCAGAGAGACACAGACCAACTCTGCTGCTGCCTGTTTGTTTGCAAGGCAGAGAGACACAGACCAACTCTGCTGCTGCCTGTTTGTTTGCAAGGCAGAGAGACACAGACCAACTCTGCTGCCTGTTTGTTTGCAAGGCAGAGAGACACAGACCAACTCTGCTGCAGCCTGTTTGTTTGCAAGGCAGAGAGACACAGACCAACTCTGCTGCCCTGTTTGTTTGCAAGGCAGAGAGACACAGACCAACTCTGCTGCTGCTGTTTGTTTGCAAGGCAGAGAGACACAGACCAACTCTGCTGCTGCCTGTTTGTTTGCAAGGCAGAGAGACACAGACCAACTCTGCTGCCACCTGTTTGTTTGCAAGGCAGAGAGACACAGACCAACTCTGCTTCCACCTGTTTGTTTGCAAGGCAGAGAGACACAGACCAACTCTGCTGCAGCCTGTTTGTTTGCAAGGCAGAGAGACACAGACCAACTCTGCTGCCGCCTGTTTGTTTGCAAGGCAGAGAGACACAGACCAACTCTGCTGCCGCCTGTTTGTTTGCAAGGCAGAGAGACACAGACCAACTCTGCTGCCTGTTTGTTTGCAAGGCAGAGAGACACAGACCAACTCTGCTGCTGCCTGTTTGTTTGCAAGGCAGAGAGACACAGACCAACTCTGCTGCCGCCTGTTTGTTTGCAAGGCAGAGAGACACAGACCAACTCTGCTGCTGCCTGTTTGTTTGCAAGGCAGAGAGACACAGACCAACTCTGCTGCCGCCTGTTTGTTTGCAAGGCAGAGAGACACAGACCAACTCTGCTGCTGCCTGTTTGTTTGCAAGGCAGAGAGACACAGACCAACTCTGCTGCTGCCTGTTTGTTTGCAAGGCAGAGAGACACAGACCAACTCTGCTGCCGCCTGTTTGTTTGCAAGGCAGAGAGACACAGACCAACTCTGCTGCCGCCTGTTTGTTTGCAAGGCAGAGAGACACAGACCAACTCTGCTGCAGACCAGACCAACTGTTGCCTGTTTGTTTGCAAGGCAGAGAGACACAGACCAACTCTGCTGCTGCCTGTTTGTTTGCAAGGCAGAGAGACACAGACCAACTCTGCTGCTGCCTGTTTGTTTGCAAGGCAGAGAGACACAGACCAACTCTGCTGCCGCCTGTTTGTTTGCAAGGCAGAGAGACACAGACCAACTCTGCTGCTGCCTGTTTGTTTGCAAGGCAGAGAGACACAGACCAACTCTGCTGCTGCCTGTTTGTTTGCAAGGCAGAGAGACACAGACCAACTCTGCTGCTGCCTGTTTGTTTGCAAGGCAGAGAGACACAGACCAACTCTGCTGCTGCCTGTTTGTTTGCAAGGCAGAGAGACACAGACCAACTCTGCTGCCGCCTGTTTGTTTGCAAGGCAGAGAGACACAGACCAACTCTGCTGCTGCCTGTTTGTTTGCAAGGCAGAGAGACACAGACCAACTCTGCTAGCCTGTTTGTTTGCAGAGAGAGACACAGACCAACTCTGCTGCTGCCTGTTTGTTTGCAAGGCAGAGACACAGACCAACTCTGCTGCTGCCTGTTTGTTTGCAAGGCAGAGAGACACAGACCAACTCTGCTGCCGCCTGTTTGTTTGCAAGGCAGAGAGACACAGACCAACTCTGCTGCTGCCTGTTTGTTTGCAAGGCAGAGAGACACAGACCAACTAAGGCAGAGAGACACAGACCAACTCTGCTGCTGCCTGTTTGTTTGCAAGGCAGAGAGACACAGACCAACTCTGCTGCTGCCTGTTTGTTTGCAAGCAAGGCAGAGAGACACAGACCAACTCTGCTGCCTGTTTGTTTGCAAGGCAGAGAGACACAGACCAACTCTGCTGCTGCCTGTTTGTTTGCAAGGCAGAGAGACACAGAGCAACTCTGCTGCAGCCTGTTTGTTTGCAAGGCAGAGAGACACAGACCAACTCTGCTGCAGCTTGTTTGTTTGCAAGGCAGAGAGACACAGACCAACTCTGCTGCCTGTTTGTTTGCAAGGCAGAGAGACACAGACCAACTCTGCTGCTGCCTGTTTGTTTGCAAGGCAGAGAGACACAGACCAACTCTGCTGCCTGTTTGTTTGCAAGGCAGAGAGACACAGACCAACTCTGCTGCTGCCTGTTTGTTTGCAAGGCAGAGAGACACAGACCAACTCTGCTGCTGCCTGTTTGTTTGCAAGGCAGAGAGACACAGACCAACTCTGCTGCCGCCTGTTTGTTTGCAAGGCAGAGAGACACAGACCAACTCTGCTGCTGCCTGTTTGTTTGCAAGGCAGAGAGACACAGACCAACTCTGCTGCCGCCTGTTTGTTTGCAAGGCAGAGAGACACAGACCAACTCTGCTGCCGCCTGTTTGTTTGCAAGGCAGAGAGACACAGACCAACTCTGCTGCTGCCTGTTTGTTTGCAAGGCAGAGACACAGACCAACTCTGCTGCCGCCTGTTTGTTTGCAAGGCAGAGAGACACAGACCAACTCTGCTGCCGCCTGTTTGTTTGCAAGGCAGAGAGACACAGACCAACTCTGCTGCTGCCTGTTTGTTTGCAAGGCAGAGAGACACAGACCAACTCTGCTGCCGCCTGTTTGTTTGCAAGGCAGAGAGACACAGACCAACTCTGCTGCTGCCTGTTTGTTTGCAAGGCAGAGAGACACAGACCAACTCTGCTGCTGCCTGTTTGTTTGCAAGGCAGAGAGACACAGACCAACCAAGGCAGAGAGACACAGACCAACTCTGCTGCTGCCTGTTTGCAAGGCAGAGAGACACAGACCAACTCTGCTGCTGTCTGTTTGTTTGCAAGGCAGAGAGACACAGACCAACTCTGCTGCTGCCTGTTTGTTTGCAAGCAAGGCAGAGAGACACAGGCCAACTCTGCTGCCTGTTTGTTTGCAAGGCAGAGAGACACAGACCAACTCTGCTGCTGCCTGTTTGTTTGCAAGGCAGAGAGACACAGACCAACTCTGCTGCCTGTTTGTTTGCAAGGCAGAGAGACACAGACCAACTCTGCTGCTGTCTGTTTGTTTGCAAGGCAGAGAGACACAGACCAACTCTGCTGCTGCCTGTTTGTTTGCAAGGCAGAGAGACACAGACCAACTCTGCTGCTGCTGTTTGTTTGCAAGGCAGAGAGACACAGACCAACTCTGCTGCTGCCTGTTTGTTTGCAAGGCAGAGAGACACAGACCAACTCTGCTGCCCTGTTTGTTTGCAACGCAGAGAGACACAGACCAACTCTGCTGCTGCCTGTTTGTTTGCAAGGCAGAGAGACACAGACCAACTCTGCTGCTGCCTGTTTGTTTGCAAGGCAGAGAGACACAGACCAACTCTGCTGCCTGTTTGTTTGCAATGCAGAGAGACACAGAGCAACTCTGCTGCAGCCTGTTTGTTTGCAAGGCAGAGAGACACAGACCAACTCTGCTTCCTGTTTGTTTGCAAGGCAGAGAGACACAGACCAACTCTGCTGCTGTCTGTTTGTTTGCAAGGCAGAGACACAGACCAACTCTGCTGCTGCCTGTTTGTTTGCAAGGCAGAGAGACACAGACCAACTCTGCTGCCGCCTGTTTGTTTGCAAGGCAGAGAGACACAGACCAACTCTGCTGCCGCCTGTTTGTTTGCAAGGCAGAGAGACACAGACCAACTCTGCTGCCGCCTGTTTGTTTGCAAGGCAGAGAGACACAGACCAACTCTGCTGCTGCCTGTTTGTTTGCAAGGCAGAGAGACACAGACCAACTCTGCTGCTGCCTGTTTGTTTGCAAGGCAGAGATACACAGACCAACTCTGCTGCTGCCTGTTTGTTTGCAAGGCAGAGAGACACAGACCAACTCTGCTGCTGCCTGTTTGTTTGCAAGGCAGAGAGACACAGACCAACTCTGCTGCCGCCTGTTTGTTTGCAAGGCAGAGATACACAGACCAACTCTGCTGCTGCCTGTTTGTTTGCAAGGCAGAGAGACACAGACCAACTCTGCTGCTGCCTGTTTGCTTGCAAGGCAGAGATACACAGACCAACTCTGCTGCTGCCTGTTTGTTTGCAAGGCAGAGAGACACAGACCAACTCTGCTGCTGCCTGTTTGTTTGCAAGGCAGAGATACACAGACCAACTCCAGCCGGCAGGACAGCAGGACAAAGAAAGCAGACAATTTAACAGAGGTTTATATAACCATACGCACACATACAAACAGATGTACACATACACACTGGCAGGGAGGCGCACACACATGGATGTACTGTACACACAGAGTATGCCTCTGCACCACCTGACTGACTGTATTGTGTAATGTCTGAAGCCAACACATCACACACTATAGCTCAGAACCATCGACTGTCAGAATTGAGAGAGAAAGAGCGCTAATTTAGGACTATGTCCCCCCTGTTCATCTAAAAGGCCAAAATGATCCTAGATCAGCACTCATACTCAGGGACACATTATGAATACAGGCCCTGACATCTATGTCTGATCACAGTGGGAAATGGGCCAGTTACTGGGCAGATAGCTTAGTGGCTGGCTTCCCACTTAGCCAGACCAACACGCACACACACACGTTTACACACAACACACACACAAACACTCGACCAGGCTAACAACATGAAGAAGAAGGTATCTTAGCCGACAGGAACAACAGACAAGGAATGCTCTGGGCTGCGATTACTTAGCACTTGAACACAATGGGTTCTCTCTGGTAAGAATGTAGGTTAAGTACCAGAGGAACAGGACATGACTGGCTGAGGCAATGAGAGTTGGAAGCTAGAGGAGTAGAGGAGTAAGAGAGTAGGGGGTAGGAGAGTAGAGGAGTAGAGGAGTAGAGGAGTAGTGGAGTATTATAGTAAAGGAGTAGAAGAGTAGGGGAACAGTAAGGGAGTAGAGGAGTAGGAGAGTAGGTAGGAGAGTATGGGTGTAGGGGAGCATGAGAGTAGAGGAGTAGGAGAGCAGGGGAGAAGTAGGGGAGTAGAGGAGTAGGAGAGTAGGTAGGAGAGTGGGGGTGTAGGGGAGCATGAGAGTAGAGGAGTAGGAGAGCAGGGGAGAAGTAGGGGAGTAGAGGAGTAGGAGAGTAGGTAGGAGAGTAGGGGTGTAGGGGAGCATGAGAGTAGAGGAGTAGGAGAGCAGGGGAGAAGTAGGGGAGTAGAGGAGTAGGAGAGTAGGTAGGAGAGTGGGGGTGTAGGGGAGCATGAGAGTAGAGGAGTAGGAGAGCAGGGGAGAAGTAGGGGAGTAGAGGAGTAGGAGAGTAGGTAGGAGAGTAGGGGTGTAGGGGAGCATGAGAGTAGAGGAGTAGGAGAGCAGGGGAGAAGTAGGGGAGTAGAGGAGTAAGATAGTAGGGGGGAAAGTAGGTAGGAGAGTAGAGGAGCACTAGGGTGTAGGGGAGTAGAGGAGTAGGAGCGTAGGAGATAGGGAAGTAGAGGAGTAGGGAAGTAGAGGAGTAGAAGCATAGGAGAGTAGAGGAGTAGGAGCGTAGGAGAGTAGGGGAGTAGGAGAGTAGAGGAGTAGGGAAGGAGTAGGAGAGTAGAGTAGGGCAGTAGAGGAGTAGGGAAGTAGAGGAGTAGGGGAGGAGTAGGAGAGTAGGTGAGTAGGAGAGTAGAGTAGGGCAGCAGAGGAGTATGAGAGTAGAGTAGGGCAGTAGAGGAGTAGGAGAGTAGAGTAGGGCAGTAGAGGAGTAGGAGAGTAGAGTAGGGCAGTAGAGGAGTAGGAGAGTAGAGTAGGGCAGTAGAGGGGTAGGGGAGGAGTAGGAGAGTAGGTGAGTAGGAGAGTATGGGGGTAGAGGAGTAGGGGAGGATTAGGAGAGTAGGTGAGTAGAAGAGTAGAGTAGGGGGTAGATGAGTAGGGCAGTAGAGAAGTATGGGAGGAGTAGGAGAGTAGGTGAGTAGGAGAGTAGAGCAGAGGTTTAGAGGAGTAGGGCAGTACTGTGTACTATAATTCTTTAAGTCAATTATCTTTGTTTCATAGTGAGTTTTGTCTTCTTTAATTCAGTTTAGTCTCATGATTTCTCAATTTGCAACCAATCGGTTGGACAGCCAGACCTATTTGCCATGTATTTAGCCTCATCCCTCTCAACCATACACTTTTTCAATTCCTCATCAATCCACAGAAATGTATCAGTTTTCACAGTCATTTACTTAATGGGTGTGTGCTTATTAGTAAATGGGATAAGCAACTTCATAAATGTGTCAAGTGCAGCGTCTGGTTGCTCCTCATTACACACCATGGACAAACAAATATTCTTTACATCAACAAAATAGGAATTACTACAAAACTTATTGTATGACCTCTTATACTGTCACGCCCTGGCCTTAGTATTCTGTGTTTTCGTTAGTATATTGGTGAGGCCAGGGTGTGACATGGGGATTTATGTGGTTTGTTTTGTCTGGGGTTGTTTGTAGTAATGGGATTGTGGTTAGAGTAGTACTCTAGGTAAGTCTATGGTTGCCTAGAGTGGTTCTCAATCAGAGGCAGGTGTTTATCGTTGTCTCTGATTGGGAACCATATTTAGGCAGCCATATTCTTTAGGTCTCTTGTGGGTGATTGTTCCTGTCTTTGTGTTTGTGGCACCAGATAGGAGTGTTTTGGTTTTTCCACGTTTTTGTAGATTGTTGTACTTTCATCTTTATTGAAGATGCACAAAACTAACCACGCTGCATTTTGGTCCGCCTCTCTTTCCCCAGAAGAAAACCGTTACATATACACTGTATCAGGCCCAGCCTTTAGAACTTTGGTTTTCCTAGCTATGGCTACAATATTGGGATCACTACATCTGATGGATTTGGATACTGCTTTCAAACAAATTTCTGCAGCATTAGTAAAGATGTGATCAATACATGATGATTTAAATCCTGTGCTGTTTGTAACTACCCTGGTAGGTTGATTGATAAACTGAACCAGGTTGCAGGCACTAGTTACAGTTTGAAGCTAACTCTTGAGTGGGAAGCCTGATGAAAGCCAGTCAATATTTAAATTACCCATAAAATATACCTCTCTGTTGATATCACATACATTATCAAGCATTTCACACATGATATCCAGATACTGACTGTTAGCATGTGGTGGTCTATAGCAGCTTCCCACCAGAATGGGCTTTAGGGGAGGCAGGTGAACCTGTAGACATATTACTTCAACAGTCATTAGCATGAGATCCTCTCTAATCTTTACATGAATGTGGTTCTGAATATAAACAGCCACACCTCCACCTTTGGCATTTTTGTCTTTTCTGTAGATGTTATAACCGTGTATTGCTACCACTGTATCATCAAGGGTATTATCTAAGGGAGTTTCAGAGATTGTCACAAAATGAATGGCATCTGTTACTATCAAATTATTGATTACATTAACCTTGTTTATTAACCTACATATGTTAACGTGGGTATTTTTAACACTTTTCTGGGATGCTTGATTGTTTTTCTTGCTTTACTGGGAAGCTTAGCGGAGGTAGACATGCTTGGGTTATTTATGTTAGTGCACAGTGAGTTGCACACAGGGGACTTCCTGCTTTGGCACACCACCTCAGTGCTAACAGTATAACTCTGGTTCATAGGCATATGACTACTACAAGCACTAGCTGTAGGATCAGCAGAGGCATTAAGGGCAGTAGAGGGACATAAAGTAGGTTACTTACATTGTGTCTTCCAACGCCCCTGGGATAATGTTCATTTGCTGAAGCATTTTGACAACTCAGCGACAAAATGGTAGGGATACAATTATAAATCATTGTCTCAATGCTGTGAAAGGATCCAGGAACCCAAACGATTTGGGTGGATCCCGTCCTCCTTATAATACGAGCTTTGTTTCCAGAAGGTGTCAAAAATGGTCAATAAATGTTACACCCTCAGAGCTGCGAAAGTCTCGTAGCCAGTTATGAAGTCTGCTGAACCGTTCGATGCCACGATTTAGGGAGGGCAGAGGGACAGATGTTATGGGGCGTTTGTTGGTGTCAAGTAGATCCCCAAACAGTTCTTTAAAATCAATCCTCAGCTGTTCTGAGTAGGGAAGTAGGAGAGTAGAGGACTATAGGAGTAGGAGAGTAGCAGAGTAGGAGGGTAGAGGAGTAGGTGAGTAGATTAGGGTAGTAGGGGACTAGGAGAGTAGGGTAGTAGGTAGGAGAGTAGGGGAGTAGTGGAGTAGGAGCGTAAAGGAGAGTAGGGTAGTAGAAGAGTAGGAGAGTAGAGGATTATGGGAGAAAGAGGTTAGGACAGTAGGGGAGGAGAGGAGTAGGGGATTAGGTAGGAGAGTAGGGGAGTAGGAGAGTGGAGCTTTCACATGTCCACCTTTCACCTATCACCTGTCTGTCTGTCTGTCTGTCTGTCTGTCTGTCTGTCTGTCTGTCTGTCTGTCTGATGTGGTGTAGCTATTTTAAGATTAATGCACTGTAAGTTGCTCTGTATAAGAGCGTCGGCTAAATGACTCAAATGTATATGTCAATGTTGTGTGGTTGTTGTTGCTATCAGACAAACAAAACACGGTCCATGGAGAATTGAATATGTAGCATCTATATGTAGCATATATGTAGTGCATCTATGTAGCATCTATGAAGTGCATCTATGTAGCATATATGTAGTGCATCAATGTAGCATCTATGTAGCATCTATGTAGCATCTATGAAGTGCATCTATGTAGCATCTATGTAGCATATATGTAGTGCATCAATGTAGCATCTATGTAGCATCTATGCAGGGCATCTATGTAGTATCTATGTAGGGTATCTATGTAGCATCTATGTAGTACATCTATGTAGGGCATCTATTTAGGGCATCTATGTTGCGCTTATAACGGCATATGAATGTGCTATAATGCCTTATAAAGTGGGATCTATGTAGCATTTATGTAGTGCACCTATGTAGGGCATCTGTGTAGCGTTTATGTAGCATATATGCAGGGCATGTATGTATTACTTATGAATGTGCTATAATGCCTTATAAAGTGGGACCAAACAGCTAAAAAACACAGACTCCCATTCAAACACATTCCAGTATTGATATTATGTCCAATCTATACTGGTCAGGTGTATTGCAAGAGAAAATCATCTACCTTGGAAGTGGGGATGATTGCATTGCAATGTTTGTATGGATAACTGATCAATCAGAGCTGAGGTGTGTTAAGGTAAGCCTGTTTGTGAAATCACACAGACAGAGGAATCAATATTGTGAAGGGCACATGTTACTGTGGTGTACGATAAGCCCTGCTGTTACTGTAGTTCCCATGTTATTGTACCATTCTTTCTCTACATTACACCACAAGTCAAATAAAAGTCTAATAAAGATGAGGGTTGGTATCATGAAAAAGGCTTCAATCAACTGGAGCAGTGAGCAGAGAAAATATATGGGTGAGTGCAGAGAATAGAGATAAAAAATAGGTCAAAAATAATAGATAGAAATTATATCTTGTCTCTTTTTTCTTTCTTTCTCTCTCCTTTCCTTCTCTTTTCCTCCCTGGTCTCTGTCAGTCCACTCAGTGGTGATTTCCATATCAATATTTGAGTGGCGCTGAATAATTTAAAGGCATGTGGTGACACAACAGGGCGCGAAGCACAGTGGCACTTCCCTCGCCACCGCTAGCTAGCTCCAGTTAGCTATATCCACAGTTAACTGATACCAAACGAAAAGCAATTGGTCTGAAAATACCTGGGAGAAAAAGGCTCTCAACAGGTCATGGGAGGGAAAAAAAACTGTTGGAAAACCACCTGTGAGAACACTAGACAAAATGACATAATGAAGTGGCAAATTCTTCCAATGAAATACATTGCTTTGTATCAGCATAGTGTGGATTAGTAGGCACATGTACACATGGCTTGTACTTCATGTTGTACTGGCAATAACCTGACCAGGCAAGCCACCTTTGTGGAGAGTAGGCCGGTGAGGACTGGCGCACACACTAGCTGTGTAGCTGAGAGAGAGCATAAACTCTGAAATGACTGTCCTTTAGATCCCATCGAGCCACTTGACCTCAGAGACTTTGCTCTAGACGGATCAACCATTTATCACCGTGGTAACTAACCAATACCGTCATCACAGAGCCTTTGTCCTGCGTTGGCTGGTATATGGCTGTTCTCCTTTTATGCATTTCAGTTAACGCAGAGGAGAGGAGGATGATACTGTAAACCAGTCTTGAATATCATATGATACATAGTAATAGAGTTACTAGAAGAGGGGTCCCCATTCAAGTCAAGGAGGCTGTCATTCTATTTCTAAGTCCCTTAGCAATGTGTTCTATTTCCTGTTAAAATGTCATGTGCTCTTACTGTATGTCATTGATGTTTATGGTCCCATTGGGCGGCGCACAACTGGCCCAGTGTCGTCCGGGTTAGGGGAGGGTTTGGCTGGGGTAGGCCCTTATTGTAAAATAAGAAATTGTTCTTAACTGACTTGCCTAGTTAAATAAAGTTTAAATAAAAATGTATTTTTTAAAGCTGCCCGCCTGCCCTGATAGCCCTCTTCCCTGACCCAAACATAATGCTAAAAGTTTCTTATCATTTAGCAACTTATGACCTTTGAGTGGTAAGGCGAACGACATCAACTGTAGACGAAAGTGGAAGAGTGAAGTCGGGGTAAGTGCATCTGCGACAGCCGAAAATGGGACACTAATGTGCTTTTCTAACAGCAAGGCTCAGTGCAACATGGCAGTTTCCATTGTTGATAAAACCCCCATATCACACACTGAAAATATACACCGAGTGTACAAAACATTCCTAATATTGAGTTTCAACCGCCTTTGCCATCAGAACAGCCTCAATTCGTCAGGGCATGGACTCTACAATGTGTCAAAAGCTTTCCACAGGGATGCTGGTCCATGTTGACTCTGACGCTTCCCACAGCTGTGGCAAGTTGGCTGGATGTTCTTTGGGTGGTGGACCATTCTTGATACACACAGGAAACTGTTGAGCGTGAAAACCCCAGCAGCGTTGCAGTTCTTGACACACTCAAATCAGTGCGCCTGGCACCTACTATCATAACATGTCCATAGGCACTTCAATCTTTTGTCTTGTCCATTCCCTCTGAGTGGCACACATATACAATACATGTCTCAATTGCCTCAAGGCTTAAAAATCCTTATTTAGCCTGTCTCCTCCCCTTCATCGACATTGATTGAAGTGGATTTAACAGGTGACATCAATAAGGGATCATAGCTTTCACCTGGATTCACCTGGTCAGTCTATGCAACCTGGTCTCAGAGCATTTGGTGTGATACGTTACATTTCGTATGGTATGTATTAATTTGTGGATATCCATAACCCATTTCATATAATACAGTATGTTACGAATAACAATTCTTATTATACGTTATGAATTTGCAATACGTACAATATGTTACGAATTTGCAAATTACGGTTAAGGTTAAGTTTAGGAGTTAGGCTAAAGCGTTAAAATTAGGGTTCGGGGATGGGTTTAGCTAAAAGGGTTAAGGTTAGGGTAAGGAGAAGGGTTAGGGTTAGGGGAAGGATTAGCTAAAAGAGTTAAGGTTAGGGTAAGGAGAAGGGTTAGGGTTAGGGGAAGGGTCAGCTAAAAGGGTTAAGGTTAGGGGAAGGGTTAGGGTTAGGGGAAGGGTTAGCTAAAAGGGTTAAAGTTAGGGTTAGGGGAAGGGTTAGCTAAAAGGGTTAGGGTTAGGGGAAGGGTTAGCTAAAAGGGTTAAGGTTAGGGTTAGGGGAAGGGTTAGCTAAAAGGGTTAAGGTTAGGGTTAGGGGAATGGTTAGCTAAAAGGGTTAAGGTTAGGGTTAGGGGAAGGGTTAGCTAAAAGGGTTAAGGTTAGGGTTAGGGTTAGGATAAGGGTTAACTAGAAGGGTTAAGGTTAGGGTTAGGGGAAGGGTTAGCTAAAAGGGTTAAGGTTAGGGCTAGGGGAAGGGTTAGGGTTAGGGGAAGGGTTAGCTAAAAGGGTTACGGTTAGGGTTAGGGGAAGGGGAAGGGTTAGCTAAAAGGGTTAAGGTTAGGGTTAGGGGAAGGGTTAGCTAAAAGGGTTAAGGTTAGGGTTAGGGGAAGGGTTAGGGTTAGGGGAAGGGTTAGCTAAAAGGGTTAAGGTTAGGGTTAGAGGAAGGGTTAGCTAAAAGGGTTAAGGTTAGGGTTAGGGTAAGGGTTAGCTAAAAGGGTTAAGGTTAGGGTTTGGGGAAGGGTTAGCTAAAAGGGTTAAGGTTAGGGTTAGGGGAAGGGTTAGCTAAAAGGGTTAAGGTTAGGCTTAGGGGAAGGGTTAGGGTTAGGAGTTTGTTATGGTTACTATAACTAGCTATAACGTGTTTGTTATGGTTACTATAACTAGCTATACCGTGTTTGTTATGGTTACTATAACTAGCTATAACGTGTTTGTTATGGTTACTATAACTAGCTATAACGTGTTTGTTATGGTTACTATAACTAGCTATACCGTGTTTGTTATGTTACTATAACTAGCTATACCGTGTTTGTTATGTTACTATAACTAGCTTAAGGGGATGGGGGGGTGGTATATGGCCAATATATCACGGTTAAGTCTCTGCACAGCCCGGGAAACGTCTGCAGTGGCCAATCAGCATTTACTGTGATATGGCCTCAGCAGAACTCTGGCATACTTCTCGCGAGCAGCTCAGAGCTGTTGTGAAGGAAGTGAGTTTGTGTTTATACAGGAAGTCCCCCCCCCCCAGCTACCTTCAACCTGTCATGTCAATGCGGAGCCGTCCGCATCGTAACTATTGTAAAGTGACTGTTCCACTGGATGTCATAAGGTGAATGCACCAATTTGTAAGTCGCTCTGGATAAGAGCGTCTGCTAAATGACTTAAATGTAAATGTAAATGTAATGTAAATGGGAAGGGTTAGGGGAAGGGTTAGGGTTAGGGTTAGCTAAAAGGGTTAAGGTTAGGGTTAGGGGAAGGGTTAGCTAAAAGGGTTAATGTTAGGGTTAGGGTTAGCTAAAAGGGTTAAGGTTAGGGTTAGGGGAAGGGTTAGCTAAAAGGGTTAAGGTTAGGGGAAGGGTTAGCTAAAAGGGTTAAGGTTAGGGTTAGGGGAAGGGTTAGCTAAAAGGGTTAAGGTTAGGGTTCGGGGAAGGGTTAGCTAAAAGGGTTAAGGTTCGGGTTAGGGGAAGGGTTAGCTAAAAGGGTTAAGGTTAGGGTTAGGGGAAGGGTTAGCTAAAAGGGTTAAGGTTAGGGTTCGGGGAAGGGTTAGCTAAAAGGGTTAAGGTTAGGGTTAGGGGAAGGGTTAGCTTGCATGCTAAGTAGTTGCAAAGTAGCTAAAAAGTAGTAATTAGTATCATGCTATTTGAGCATTACGGATTTACATTTACTATGTTACATCCTGTATATGAGACCAGGCTGGTCTATGTCATGGAGCAGGTGTTCCTCATGTTGTTTTTACACTCAGTGCATGTGGACATTGTACAATCAATTGGTGAGAGAGAGAGCCTTAAATATCACATTAATTTGTACATATCCACTGTGTACATGAATTGCGGTAAAGTTGGTTCCTGTTTCAGTCACATCTTTGGTCATATTCGCGTATGTCAAACAAAGACACCCTAAATGATTGGTTGCCAATAGAGCCTCCCACATTGCAGGCGTTGGCTGCAAGATGAAGTTGGTGAAACAACTTCCGTCTCACTTGTTACTCTAACCCCACCCCAACTGCTCTAGCCCCACCCCAACCGCTCGATCCCTACCCCCAACTTCCTTCCCTATCCAACCGCCACCCAGGAAGATAACCAGAGAGAGAGAACGAGTGTTATGTTTACTGTTAATTTCTGATTGTTTATTTTCCCTCTCTGCCTCTCTCTCTCTCTCGCTCTCTCTCCTTACGCGTGTGGGTCAATACTTAGGAGATTTTAGAGGTCACCGCAATGGATGCTTCCCTCTGATCTGATTTATAAGGGCAAACGTGATGTTAGTCCATCACACTACAAAACCATACTATAAAACAGGGCCACCACTGACCATGATTGGGTTTAAATATGTTCAAGCACGTACTGCCCTTCAAAGCAACTCTGAAGCCTCAATCTCAAACTATATAGAACATCTACTCTACAGTATATATTTAATCCGTATGGTAGATAGTAGCTACTGGTCCATATGGTATAATATCTATATCATATATTTGGCTAAACCTCATGTATGGGCCTTGGGTGTGGTCCCCTTTCTCATGGTCATACATGTCTGTATACAGCCAGGGAAGGGAGGAAGGGATGTGGAGGAAGGGGGAGAGGAGGAGGAGGAGGGAGGGTGTTATTGTGTCAAACCCATCCCTCTCACGCCACACGGTTGGGAGAGAGAGGCAGGGAGAGAAAGAGAGGGAAAGAGAGAGAAAGAGAGAGAGAGAGTGCTCAGCCACCCATGAGTTATTCATATTCTAATTAAGCTAGTCAATAAAGGCATGTGGGCACGCGAGGAGAGGAGAGGCTGTTTGCCACCCTGAAACAACAGTCATGGTCTTGCAGCACAATGGGCTTAGTCCCTGCCGAATATCTCTCTCTCTCTTTCCTTCTCTCTCTCTCTCCCTCTCCCCTCCCTCTCTCTCCCTCTCTCTCCCTTGTGTATGTCTCTTGGGGGTGAATGCGAGGTCCAGGGCTGCGTGTTTGTGCATTCTGTTAAAAGGTCCTTTCTGGAGGAATAATCAATGATCAGAGATCCTCACCTTCTAGTTAGTACATTCACTTTCTTGTTCAGGGTTTTTGCCCTTGTCACTGAGTATCAGGAACGGACTAGTACCAGAAATCGTCCGGTGTATTTTACACACAACAGACCATTTTTTGTCTAAAGGCCCTCCTTATTAGCCAAATATTTTGTGCGAAACCCTACATTTTGACTGGCCCACTGGGCTTAAAATGGACTAGAACATCTGGCATTTGCCAGAACTGCCCTAATGGCCAGTCTACCGCTGCTGGGCATAAAAAATCATTCACACTGGTATTCTTGATGCTTCCAACAACTGAATGGATCTTATTTACTAACATTTCAGCCAAACAACCTTCATCAGGGTGTTTAATCACTGAACACGCCGACATCTCACATTCTGGAGGGAGATTATCAATGTATAAAGAATGTTACAGGGAATCAATAAAGCATACCAGAGATATCCTGTCTCTGTGAAAAGCAACTGCTTCTCCAGAGGGAGACATGTCCGATCTAATGCATGCATCCTGGCATAGCTGATCCCAAATGGACCGTGAAGAGTGTTGTCTATCTGTAACCCATATTAATCATTTTGTATGTACTGTATTCATTGCTGAATTACAGTTGTAAATGCATGAAATCTAATTCTATAAAAGTGATTAGAACGTTTAGGACAGCGGCTAAGTAGCGCCTTTGTGTCCATCGTGTGACTATGTATGTATCTGACAGCCTGTTGAAAAACAGTCAAACACACACTCACACTCATACACACTCATACACACACACACACACACGCTCACACACACACACACTCACACACTCACACGCACACACACACACACACACACACACACACACACACACTCACACACACACACTCACACTCGCACTCGCACTCGCACACGCACACGCACACGCACACGCACACGCACACACACACACACTCACACTCACACTCACACTCACACTCACACACTCACACTCACACTCACACTCACACTCACACTCACACTCACACACACTCACACTCACACTCACACACACTCACTCACTCACCACACACACACACACACACACACACACACACACACACACACACACACACTCCCTGACTCAGTGAATGGCAGCCCTGTCATGGTCTCTCACTTCTTCTTCTACCCTCTAGCTATATAGCTACTCTGCCTCTTGACGGTCGTCTGGTCATGGCACACAGGTCAGCTCAGACACACAGCAGGTGGTCTATACATACTACACTCCATGGTAGAGGATAGAGGACCACTTGACTGAGGAGAGTCTATGTCTCGTCCCAAATGGCATCCTATTCCCAATGGGCACTGGTATAAGTAAGTGCACTATATAGGGAATATGATGCCACTTAGAAGGCAGTATATATGGGG
>NC_068439.1:30309847-30312256 GCF_023373465.1 Oncorhynchus keta
ACATTTAGCAGACTCTCTTATCCAGAGTGACTTACACAAGTGACTGCATACATTTCTTCTTAATGGTCCCACATGAAAATCGAACCCACCACCCTAGTGTTGGATGCCCCATGTCCTAACAACTGAGCCATGTATGTCAGGTAAATCTTGGCAAAGGATACATGCTCACTAACGGGATGTAAACAAATGTGTGTTCATCATTTCAGAGAAAAAACGTTTTTTGTGCGTATGGAATATTTCTGGGATCTTTTATTTCAGCTCATGAAACCAACACCTTTACATTTTGCATTTATATTTTTGTTCAGTGTTGTATTTGATATTGCTAACTGATATTCAGAAGCTGGCCTGAGGCTACTGCCAGAAGCCTTAGGCTATGAGTCAGAACCTGCAGGGTACAGGGAGCATACGGTGGATCTTGTCCTAATGCATTAGAATAGATGAGAAACATGTGTAGAGACAAGGGTTATAGACAACACCCATTCAAGGTGTTTCAAAGTGAATGTTTTTGTTTTGTTTTTGGGACATTATGACGGGCATGGAGAAAATGATTAGATGCATCTTCCCTGCTGGTCGGCCAAACAAAGAAACTGCAGACACATAAATAAACTCCTCCAGACAATTGAGTTTTTCACGACACAATATTGCTCTGAACCTCCTGTGCATATATTTGTGGATGAGTCAGTTTTCTCTGTGTTTCATTTTCTTCAATCTGTATAGGTCTACCTATTTGCAGCCTATTCTGGGGATGGGTTTTTTGACAGCAGGATAGACAGGGGATTTTTCAGCACGTCTGTGGATGGATGAGGATAGGAGTTGAGGGGATGAGTGTGAATGATAAACGCATGATGGCCCACCAACGCACAGACACAAAGTCAATATGGGTATGAAGACACCAAGAATGCATAGTTTGCCCAGAGGCTGGCAATTTATTTCATAAAGTGTATGCTATTTTTCCCCTCCACAAATAATACAGACACCATAAAGCCACACAAATAGTGATTGATGGCATTATGCGCATTATGTTTTTCCATTAACTTTTGCTAAAGAATCCTGATCATGATCCTATGCAATTTTTTCTCAGCAAAAAAAATATATATTTAATTAATCATGCCTAACGTGTTAGTTATTAAAAAAGCATGGAAGCATGTCCTGTCATTTCTATATGCATAAATTGGGCGGCAGGTAGCCTAGTGGTTAGTAATCGAAAGGTTGCGAGATCGAATCCCCAAGCTGATGAGGTAAAAATCTGCCATTCTGCCCCTGAACAAGGCAGTTAACCCACTGCTCCTAGGCCGTCATTGAAAATAAGAATTTGTTCTTAACTGACTTGCCTGGTTAAATAAAGGTAAAAAAATAAATGACTGTAAAATATTCATAATAGGCCATGTCCGAAACAATACTGTACATCCTAAGCCAATGTTGAGGCTTTACTGAAGAGAACCGAAACCGTGTTAGAAAAGGACAACAATCTCTCTTGCTGTGGTGAAGCATTTCAAGAAGTGGTGGAAAACGTACCTAATTATCATACTTGTGTAAAAGTAAAGATTATTACAAAAAGGGTCATTTGGCTCCTGGTTGCTGATTGGCTGAAAGCTGTGGTATATGAGAACATGGGAATGACAAAAAATATTTTTTACTGTTCTAATTACGTTGGTAACCAGTTTATAATAACAATTGTGAGGATCAGGCGATGATTGGCTAATCTGCCTTTGCCATCCGTACTGCTAGCCAACGTACATTCGCTGGAAAATAAATGGGACAAGCTAAAAGCACGTATATCCCACCAACGGAACATTAAAAACTGTAATATCTTATGTTTCACAGAGTCGTGGCTGAACGATGACATTAATAACATACAGCTGGCAGGTTATACACTCTATCGGCAGAATAGAACAGCAGCCTCTGGTAAGACAAGGGGTAGCAGTCTATGTATATTTGTAAACAACAGCTGGTGCACGATATCTAAGAAAGTCTCAAGGTATTGCTCGCATGAGGTAGAGTATCTCATGATAAGCTGTAGACCACACTATCTACCTAGAGAGCTTATCTGTATTTTTCGAAGCTGTTTACATACCACCAAAGACCGATGCTGGGACTAAGTTCACACTCAATGAGCTGTATACCGCAAACAGGAAAACGCACATCCAGAGGCGGCTCTCCTAGTGGCCGGGGACTTTAATGCAGGGAAAGTTAAGTCAGTTTTACCTAATTTCTATCAACATGTTAAATGTGCAACCAGAGGGAAAATAACTCTAGACCACCTTTACTCCACACACAGTACAAAGCTCTCCCTCGCCCTCCATTTGGCAAATCTGACCATAATTCTATCCTTCTGATTCCTGCTTACAAGCAAAAACTAAAGCAGGAAGCACAAGTGACTCGGTCAATAAAAAAGTGGTCAGGATGAAT
>NC_068439.1:30312356-30363913 GCF_023373465.1 Oncorhynchus keta
ACATCACATTACTGTGTGTTCATTATTTCATCACTTTTTTTGTTATTGATCTCAGAATACGTGTCATTCTGCTCATGGTTGAGAAGAGAGAGTCAGGGGTTGGCTGGTTGTCACCTTTGACCCCAACCACACAGGTTGACTGTTCCATGCAGGAGTCAATAGAAACTGCTGGACCATCTGAAAAGACTACATTTGTCCAAAGCTTCTTGTAAACTATCATTAGCTTCAGTCTTTGACCTGAATCATTGAGTTACGGTTTAATGCCTTGTGCTCATTTTTAGAATAGCCTTGTATTAATGTAGATGTTTCTCTCTCGCCCTCTCTCTCTTTCCAGACGTTGGAAGCTGTGATGACCTTTAAGTACTCGGGGAGCAGGCAAGGTGGAGGGCTACTATCGGGACCTGTCCTTGGGAGTGCATGTTGAAGTAGAACCCTCTGTGTTCTTCACCAGAGTCAGCACACTACCAGCCACCAGGTAAACACTATCATTCATTTTACAAAAACCTTATTAACTATCACTTCTGGGGAGCGGCGAACAGAGAGCAATCATTAAGGTTATACTTTCCCTTCCTATGGATAAAGTGCATCGACAGACAGTCGACATCACTGTCCCAACCACTCCCAGCAAAAACACAACCACCGCACTACGTTGTCGCAACTTTGACACAACGTTGCAGTGTTTGCTAGGCTGTTACTTCTGTACCGTGAACTGGATGTTTCCGCTTCTCTTATCCTACTGTATCTTTCATTCCTACCCTCAACAGTCATCCGACTACCTCCTCGTACGGCCAGTCCTATTAGTAAGAGCACTGTGTTGTGTTCCACGGTTTCACTTTAACTGTGATGACGCAAAGTGTTTGTTGTGTTTTTCCATCTTGACTGGGTAAACACGTCGCACCAGATCCCCTCAGTCCCCACTTCCTGCTTCCTCTACCCAGCAGACCAGACCAGACTAGACCAGCGCTCTGCTCTGCTCAGTGACAATTATTGTCGCTGTAACAATGGGAAATCGGAAAGATGGCATTTCTACTGACAGGCCTAGGTGGAAACGGATGAATATTATCTCCCCTAGCTCTCGCTCCCTTTTTCTCTCTCCTCTCTCTTGCTCTGTCTCCTCTTTCTCTCCCTCCCCCTTGTCATCTCTCCGGCTCTGTGGAAAAAGCCAGGTTGCAGAAGCGAGGGAGAGAGGGAGGGAGACAGATCGTACTCCAGTAATCACCACTTGAGGTGAATCATTCGCTGTAATAATATCTGCAGTTTAACCAATCCATCTTTCTCTCTATCTTTCTGCTCTGGTGATAAATCTGTCTATTCTCTCCTCCGCCCTGCAGTCACTACCATCTTGTCACTCCCCCTTTGCCTCCCTCCCTCACTCATAGGTCTGCTTCTCCCTCGCTACCTCCCTCCTCCCCCCCAAACTATTTCTCCCCATCAGACACAGTAGATTTGTAGATTTTGCTCCTCCAATCTCGACGTGAGTCTCTCTGGATGTTTCTCAAGCGATGCTGCGTTGTCTCAGAAAGGAAAGGTAGTGACATTACCACAGAGAATATCCTCTGTATATCTGTTTACAGTATCCCAGCAGTACTGTCTCTCTCTGGCTTCGTATGACACAAGTTGCCGTTAATTGAGAGGTGATTCTCAGAGGAGATCCATAATTCACTGTGAAAGTAGGAAGGAGAGAGAGTAGAGGAGAGAGAGAGTGGAGGAGGGAGAGGAGAGAGAGGGAGAGTAGAGGAGAGAGAGGGAGAGGAGAGAGAGAGAGGGAGAGGAGAGAGAGGGAGAGTAGACGAGAGAGAGGGAGAGTAGACGAGAGAGAGGGAGAGTAGACGAGAGAGAGGGAGAGTAGAGAGAGGGAGAGGGAGAGTAGAGGAGGGATTGGGGAGGGGAGTGGAGAGAGGATGCATTTGGACACCAGGTGCCAGAAGAGTCAGTGTGGCTTTCTCTCTCTGACCCCATTTGACAAATTAGATCTGGGTATAAATGAATAAACGGTATCTTGAGTCCTTATTGTCCGTCGTTTTAGACAGGGCTTAGTTAGAGCTGCATACATTTGCCTTATCTTTATATGTAGATCTTTCCATATTGTCTACTGCAGTTTCCCAGTGTCTAAACCAGGGGTGTCAAAGTCAAATGGACGGAGGGCCAAATAAAAAATTTAGCTACAAGCCGAGGGCCGGACTGTTCGAATGTTCATTGAAAAATTTTTAAATGACGCATATAGTCTAGTGAACCTAATTGAACCTACTGAAAACCTAACAAATATATTCCAATATGATCAGATAAATAAAGCAATATTTTCTTATGGCTCTGTCAGTAATCTTTAATTTTCAACAGACACAAAAGACAAATTTCCTTTATATAAAAATCCCCATAACATGAACATTAAATGAAAGAAACCGGTATTCAAGGCACCATCAGTAGCCTATATTTTCTATTTTAGCAAAAGTGGGCTAAATTTACTTCAAAGAAAAAAACAATAATAGCAATTTTCTATCATCCACTCAACTGAAATATTTTTAAAATATAATTGGATTGAAATACAATAAAATAAAGTGCAAAAATCTATTAATCAAAAACAACACTTTGTTTAAGGAGAAGTAACATGCAGTGAAAACAAATATTAAACTTTAACTTTTAAACTTGAACTGAGTAAAAACTCTAAATATGTGATTGCACAGTAATGTTCACTTGTTTGAGGTTGAGGGTGATACTTGGTGGTGTCCCATCTTTTCCACAAGTTCATCAATGTTCGGGGTAAGGCTCTGAGCTGAGGAAATCCTCAGAATTGAGTGGAGGTGTTCAGCAGTAAGTCGACTTCTGTGTGATGTTTTGTTCAAGTTCATCAAAGAAAACAGTTGTTCACACAGGTATGTGCTGCCAAACATAGACAACGTTTGAGCAGCCTGGATGCGCAGCTGGGGCATTGTGTCGGGGGAGGAAACGGGCGAACTCCGCAGCACCCACTGCCGCATATTTTGCCCTCCAGTGCATCATTGCATTTGGAGGTCAATCAACTCCATTTGGAGGTTTGGTGGTGAGCTTTCCACGTCAACAGCAAATGGGTTACCGAGCAGTTCCAACCTGCTTTTTGTGCTTCAAAGTCAGCAAATCGGCGTCGAAAGTCAGCGGCAAGCATACCTATTTTATCAGCCAACTGTGCGCCTCGGGGAACGCACTGGTAGAGAGCTTCTCTTTCATGGTCTGGCAGCTGGGAAAGTGGCTCAAATTTTCTTTCCGCATCTGCGTCTCCCACAGAGTCAGTTTGGTTTTAAATGCCTTCACTGTACTGTACATATCAGAGATGACACGATCCCGACCCTGCAGCTGCAAGTTCATTGCATTCAGATGACTCGTAATGTCACACAGAAAAGCCATTTCACACAGAAACATTTCGTCTCGGAGTTGTGTTGTGTCTTTCCCTTTGCTGTCCAAGAACAGACAAATCTCCTCAATGGCTCGAAACATCTTTGAAGCACCTTTCCTGGCTTAGCCATCGCACCTCTGTGTGATAAGGCAATCACCATGCTCCGTTTCTAACTCCGTCAGAAATGCCTTGAACTGGCGGTGATTCAAATCAAATCAAATCAAATCAAATTTATTTATATAGCCCTTCGTACATCAGCTGATATCTCAAAGTGCTGTACAGAAACCCAGCCTAAAACCCAAACAGCAAACAATGCAGGTGTAAATGCACGGTGGCTAGGAAAAACTCCCTAGAAAGGCCAAAAACCTAGGAAGAAACCTAGAGAGGAACCGGGCTATGTGGGGTGGCCAGTCCTCTTCTGGCTGTGCCGGGGTAGAGATTATAACAGAACATGACCAAGATGTTCAAATGTTCATAAATGACCAGCATGGTCGAATAATAATAAGGCAGAACAGTTGAAACTGGAGCAGCAGCACAGTCAGGTGGACTGGGACAGCAAGGAGCCTTCATGTCAGGTAGTCCTGGGGCACGGTCCTAGGGCTCAGGTCAGTTGAAACTGGAGCAGGAGCATGGCCAGGTGGACTGGGGACAGCAAGGGTCCTCATGTCAGGTAGTCCTGGGACATGGTCCTAGGGCTCAGTCCTCCGAGAGAGAAAAGAAAGAGAGAAGGAGAGAATTAGAGAACGCACACTTAGATCTTCACACAGGACACCGAATAGGACAGGAGAAGTACTCCAGATATAACAAACTGACCCTAGCCCCGACACATAAACTACTGCAGCATAAATACTGGAGGCTGAGACAGGAGAGGGTCAGAGACACTGTGGCCCCATCCGATTCAAACCTTTGGCTCTGATAAAGTTAACTGTGCGCGTGATGATGCTCATTACCATGCTCCATTTTCAAGGCTTTACCGCACAACGCTTCCTGGTGTATGATACAATGATAAGCTGTCCAGCTCACCTGTCGCGTTTTCCTCTTGCATCTTTTCCCGTATCTTCGCCACCAGTCCGCTCCTGTGTCCACACATCGCAGGTGCTCCGTCGGTTGTCAAACCCACGAGTTTTTCCCAAGGCAGCTCGATCTCTTCTGCCAAAATAAAACTGGCCTTGACAGCAGCCTGGCCTTGTGATTTGGCTTTTTTGAACAGAGCCTGTCGAGATTTGAGGCCTCGTTTTAATTCCTCTGCCTTTTGTAGCCTTTGTTCCATGTCCATATTCTTGTTTTTGTCCGCGTGTTTCGTTTCATAATGTCGTCTCAGATTATACTCTTTCAGTACCGCCACACTTTCTCCACACAGAAGACACACAGGTTTTCCAGCTACCTCCGTGAACAAATACTCCGACTCCCACCTTGTTTGAAACCCCGGTTCTCAGTGTCCACCTTCCGTTTTGCCATTTTTGATGGGTATCTGAAAGTTAATTTTACTGTGATGCTGACAACTGCTGTGCCAATAAATATTGAAATGAAGCAGCCTACTGCTCGGTGCGTCACCGTTGCATTGTGGGGAAATGTAGTATTGGTGCGTGTAAAGATCTGGCGGGCTGCCGGCTTGCTGCGGTCTGCGGGCCGGTTCTGATAATAAATCAAGATCATCCCAGGGGCCGTAAAAACCTTCTCGCCGGGCCGGATGTAGCCCGCGGGCCTTGACTCTGACATATGTGGGTCTAAACTGTCTGGAATAATGCAGTTGAGAAGCAAGTGAACTCCTCTAATCAGCCATTGCTTTCTGTCTGTATTTTCGTCCGTCCTCTGTGGCTTCAAAGTGTGGACTTAAAGAGACCTTTGAAAAGGAATGTGAGATGAAACCTATTTTACTAGTTATATACTGCTGCTCTTACACTGTAGCACACTACTGCTGTGAGGGGGAAAGAGGGAGGGACTGTCTCTTTGTCGGTTTCTCTTTCTCTCTCTTAGCTTTCTCTCGCTCTATATTTCTCTGTCTCGCTCTATCGCTCTCATCTCTGGAGAACCTTTCTGTGGCTTGGTGTAGTGATTAGAGTGGGCCAGTGCAGCTCACTTCATTCCATTACAGTACATAAAAGCAGGTCTTTCACAGAAAAAAGCCCTTAAATAGGGGAGAGACTGAAACAGAAAAGGATGCTTGTTGGTCTCTCTCGCTCTCTCTCTCTCTCTGTCTCTATCTCTGTCTCTATCTCTGTCTCTGTGTCTCTCTGTCTCTCTCTCTGTCTCTCTCTGTCTCTCTCTCTGTCTCTCTCTGTCTCTCTCTCTCTGTCTCTCTGCCTCTCTCTCTGCCTCTCTCTGTCTCTCTCTCTCTCTGTGTCTTTGTCTCTCTCTCTCTCTGTCTCTCTCTCTGTCTCTCTCTCTGTCTCTCTCTGTGTCTCTGTCTCTCTCTGTCTCTGTCTCTCTCTGTGTTCTGTCTCTCTCTCTGTGTCTCTGTCTCTCTCCTCTCTCTCTCTCTCTGTCTCTCTCTGTCTCCTCGGTCTCTCTCTCTCTCTCTGTCTCTCTGTCTGTCTGTCTCTCTCTCTCTCTCTCTCTCTCTCTATCTCTCTGTCTCTCTCTCTCTCTCTCTCTCTCTCTCTGTCTCTCTCTGTCTCTCTCTCTCTCTCTCTGTCTCTCTCTGTCTCTCTCTCTCTTTGTCTCCTCTCTTGTCTCTCTCTCTCTGTGTCTCTGTCTCTCTCTCTCTCTGTCTCTCTCTGTCTCTCTCTGTCTCTCTCAATTCAATTCAAGGGCTTTATTGGCATGGGAAACTAGTGTTAACATTGCCAAAGCAAGTGAGGTAGATAATATATAAAAATGAAATAAACAATAAAAATGAACAGTAAACATTACACATACAGAAGTTTCAAAACAATAAACAACAAGACATTTCAAATGTCATTTTATATATACAGTGTTTTAACAATGTACAAATGCTTAAAGGACACAAGATAAAATAAATAAGCATAAATATAAATTGTATTTACAATGGTGTGTGTTTGTTCTTCACTGGTTGCCCTTTTCACGTGGCAACAGGTCACAAATATTGCTGTGATGGCACACTGTGGAATTTCACCCAGTAGATATGGGAGTTTATCAAAATTGGATTTGTTTTCGAATTCTTTGTGGATCTGTGTAATCTGAGGGAAATATGTCTCTCTAATATGGTCATACATTGGGCAGGAGGTTAGGAAGTGCAGCTCAGTTTCCACCTCTTTTGTGGGCAGGGAGCACATAGCCTGTCTTCTCTTGAGAGCCATGTCTGCCTACGGCAGCCTTCAATAGCAAGGCTATGCTCACTGAGTCTGTACATCTTCAAAGCTTTCCTTAATTTTTGGGTCAGTCACAGTGGTCAGGTATTCTGCCGCTGTGTACTCTCTGTGTAATAAATAGCATTGTAGTTTGCTCTGTTTTTTTGTTAATTCTTTCCAATGTGTTAAGTAATTATCTTTTGTTTTCTCATGATTTGGTTGGGTCTAATTGTGCTGTTGTCCTGGGGCTCTGTAGGGGTGTGTTTGTGTTTGTGAACAGAGCCCCAGGACCAGCTTGCTTAGGGGACTCTTCTCCAGGTTCATCTCTCTGTAGGTGATGGCTTTGTTATGGAAGGTTTGTGAATCGCTCCCTTTTAGGTGGTTGTAGAATTTTAACGGTCTTTTCTGGATTTGATAATTAGTGGGTATCGGCCTAATTCTGCTCTGCATGCATTATTTGGTGTTTTACGTTGTACACGGAGGATATTTTGCAGAATTCTGCGTGCAGAGTCTCAATTTGTGTTTGTCCCATTTTGTGAAGTCTTGGTTGGTGAGCGGACCCCAGACCTCACAACCATAAAGGGCAATGGGCTCTATGACTGATTCAAGTATTTTTAGCCAAATCCTAATTGGTATGTTGAAATGTATGTTTCTTTTGATGGCATAGAATGCCCTTCTTGCCTTGTCTCTCAGATCGTTTCACAGCTTTTGTGGAAGTTACCTGTGGCGCTGATGTTTAGGCCAAGGTATGTATAGTTTTTGTGTGCTCTAGGGCAACTCTCTCTCTCTCTCTCTCTCTCTCTCTCTCTCTCTCTCTCTCTCTCTCTCTCTCTCTCTCTCTCTCTCTCTCTCTCGTGTCTCTGTCTTGGTCTCTCTCTGTGTCTCTGTATCGGGCTCTCTCTCAATTAAATTCAATGGGCTTTATTGGTATGGGAACCATATGTTAACATTCTCTCTCTCTTTGTTACACCCACTTTTGCCCTCAGTACAGCCTCCATTCGTTGGGGCATGGACTCGACAAGGTGTCAAAGCGTTCCCACAGGGATGCCCTGCCCATGTTGACCCCAATGCTTCCCGCAGTTGTGTCAAGTTGGCTGGTAGTGGATCTATACTCCGAATAGCCCCTTCCATTTCCTCCCCACAGATGCTCACTGATTGAGATCTGGTGACTGGGCAGGGCCACTGCAGTAAGCTGAACTCACTGTGTCTGATATTTGTGGAACCATTCCTAGGCAATCCTAGCCTTGTGGCATGGGGCATTATCCTGCTGAAAAAATATATTTGCAGATGGATACACCTGATTAGCAATGATGTTCAGATACCTTATGGCATTCAAACGTTGCTCCACTTCTATTGAGGGGCTCAATGTTTGCCATGAAAACACGCCCCACACCATCACACCACCGCCACCAGCCTGCAATGTTGACACGCGGAATGATTAGATGCATGTACTCGTGGTTTTCCAAACCTTCGTCCTCCCATCAGCGTAAAACAGCTGGAACCAGGATACATCAGGACCTCCTCCCTTCATCTACACTGAGTGAAGTGGATTTAACAAGCAACATCAATAAGAGATCATAGCATTCACCTGGTCAGTCTATGTCATGGAAAGAGCAGGTGTTCCTAATGTTTTGTACACTGTGTGTGTGTGTGTGTGTGTGTGTGTGTGTGTGTGTGTGTGTGTGTGTGTGTGTGTGTGTGTGTGTGTGTGTGTGTGTGTGTGTGTGTGTGTGTGTGTGTGTGTGTGTGTGTGTGTGTGTGTGTGTGTGTGTTTTATACACTTAGGTTGGAGTCATTAAAACTCATTTTTCAACCACCACACATTTCTTGTTAACAAACTATAGTTTTGGCAATTAGGTTTGGACATCTTCTTTGTGCATGACACAAGTCATTTTTCCAGCAATTGTTTACAGACAGATTATTTCACTTATAATTCACTGTATCACAATTCCAGTGGGTCAGAAGTTTACATACGCTAAGTTGACTGTGCCTTTAATCAGCTTGGAAAATTCCAGAAAATTATGTCATGGCTTTCGATGCTTCTGACAGGGTAATTGACATCATTTGAGTCAATTGAGGTGTACCTGTGGATGTATTTCAAGGCCTACCTTCAAACTCAGTGCCTCTTTGCTTGACATCATGGGAAAATGAAAAAAATTAGCCAAGACCTCAGAAACAAATTGTATTCTGATTAATCCTTGGGAGCAATTTCCAAATTCCTGAAGGTACCACATTCATCTGTACAAACAATAGTACGCAAGTATAAACACCATGGGACCACAAAGCTGTCATACCGCTCAGGAAGGAGAAGCGCTCTGTCTCCTACAGATCAACGTACTTTGGTGGAAAAGGTGCAAATCAATTCCAGAACAACAGCAAAGGACCTTGTGAAGATGCTGGAGGAAACTGGTACAAAAGTATCTATATCCACAGTAAAACAAGTCCTATATCGACATAACCTGAAAGGCCACTCAGCAAGGAAGAAGCCACTGCTCCAAAACCGCCATAAAAAAGCCAGACTACGGTTTGCAACTGCACATGGGGACAAAGATCATACTTTTTGGAGAAATGTCCTCTGGTCTGTTGAAACAAAATGGAACTGTTTGGCCATAATGACCATCGTTATGTTTGGGGGAAAAGGGGAGGCTTGCAAGCCGAAGAACACCATTCCAACACTGAAGAACGGGGTGGCAGCATCATGTTGTGGGGGTGCTTTGCTGCAGGAGGGACTGGCGCACTTCACAAAATAGATGGTATCACAAGGAAGGAAAATGATGTGGATCAATCCTATGGAGAATTTGTGGGCAGAACTGAAAAAGTGTGTGCGAGCAAGGAGGCCTACAAACCGGGATTCAGTTACACCAGCTCTGTCAGGAGGAATGCCAAAATTCACCCAACTTATTGTGGGAAGCTTGTGGAAGGCTACCCGAAACATTTGACCCAAGTTAAACAATTTAAAGGCAATGCTACCAAATACTAATTGAGTGTATGTAAACTTCTGACCCACTGGGAATGTGATGAAATAAATAAAAGCTGAAGTAAATCTTTCACTCTTTTATTATTCTGACATTTCACATTCTTAAAATAAAGTGGTGACCCTAACTGACCTAAGACGGAGCATTTTTACTAGGATTAAATGTCAGGAATTGTGAAAAACTGAGTTTAAATGTATTTGGCTAAGGTTTATGTAAAGTTCTGACTTCAACTGTATGTGTTTATCACAGTACCAGGCAAAAGGTTGGACACACCAACTCATTCCAGGGTTTTTCTTTATTTTGACTATTTTCTACATTGTAAAATAATAGTGAAGACATCAAAACTATGAAATAACCATCGTCATATAGTAACCAAAAAAAGTGTCAAAATCAAAATATATTTAAGATTCTTCAAAGTAGCCACCCTTTGCCTTGATGACAGCTTTGCACATACTTGGAATTCTCTCAACCAATTTCACGATGGAATAGAATGGAATGCATTTCATTTAACATGTGTGCCTTGTTAAAAAGTTAATTTGTGGAATTTCTTTCCTTAAAGTGTTTGAGCCAATCAGTTGTGACAAGGTAGAGGTGGTATACAGAAGATAGCGCTTTTGGTAAAAGACCAAATCCATATTATGGCAAGAACAGCTCAAATAAGCAAAGAGAAATTACATTCCATCGTCCGGCTTCTTCAGCTATGGGATCATCTGAGACCAGCCACCCGGACCGCTGATGAAACTGAGGAGTATTTATGTCTGTAATAAAGCCTTTTTGTGGGGAAAAGTCATTCGGATTGGCTGGGCCTGTCTCCCAGTGGCTGGGCCTGTCTCCCCAGTGGCTGGGCCTGTCTCCCCAGTGGCTGGGCCTGTCTTCCAAGTTCTGTCGAGGCCCACCAATAGCTGCACCGCTGCACAATCATGTGAAATCCATAGATTAGGCCTGATGAATGTATTTAATTTGATTGATTTCCTTATATGAACTGTAACTCAGTAAAATCGTTGAACATGCTGCATGTTTTGCGTTGATATTTTTGTTCAGTGTGTATATGTAATACAGTCACATCTGAAATTGTTGGCACCCTTGATAATGATGAGCAGTAAATGTTCTAAAATAAATCAAAATACTGAGGTTAAAAAAAATGTAACAAGTAATAACCAAATGTCAAGACCTAACATCCCTCCTCATGTGTTCTCCAATCTCATAAAACATTTTAGAAAATGGCTCAGTGTCGTCAAGGGCAGGGTGCTGTTGTATTGAAAACAGGGGTGCCAATAACTTTGACCAATATCTTTTTTAGATTTTTGTTGTGTTACTTGTTGAACAAAATCTCTTTCTCTGAACGATTGTATTAGTATAAAGTTAGTTTAGTTCTTTTTTTTGCATGCAATATAGCTCAGTGTTTGGATTCATTTTATACAGTCTTTTTTGCTCATCTTTATAATGGGTGCCAATAATTATGACCTGATTATCTTTGTGCCTCCCTACCTACAGTGGGAAGAACAAGTATTTGATACACTGCCGATTTTGCAGGTTTTCCCACTTGCAAAGCATATAGAGGTCTGTCTTTTTTATCATACGTACATTCAACTGTGAGAGACGGAATCTAAAACAAAAATCCAGAAAATCACATTGTATGATTTATAAGTAATTCATTTGCATTTTATTGCATGACATAAGTATTTGATACATCAGTAAAGCAGAACTTAATATTTGGTACAGAAACCTTTGTTTGCAATTACAGAGATCGTACGCTTCCTGTAGTTCTTGACCAGGTTTGCACACACTACAGCAGTGATTTTGGCCCACTCCTCCAAACAGACCTTCTCCAGATCCTTCAGGTTTCGGGGCTATTGCTGGGCAATACAGACTTTCAGCTCCCTCCAAAGATGTTATATTGGGTTCAGGTCTGGAGACTGGCTAGGCCACTCCAGGACCTTGAGATGCTTCTACGGAGCCACTCCTTAGTTGCCCTGGCTGTGTGTTGTCATGCTGGAAGACCCAGCCACAACCCATCTTCAATGCTCTTACTGAGGGAAGGAGGTTGTTGGCCAAGGCCCCATCCATCCTCCCCTCAACACGGTGCAGTCATCCTGTCCCCTTTGCAGAAAAGCATCCCCAAAGAATGATGTTTCCACCTCCATGCTTCACGGGTGGGATGGTGTTCTTGGGGTTGTACTCATCCTTCTTCCTCCAAACACAGCGAGTAGAGTTTAGACAAAAAAGCTCTATTTTTGTCTCATCAGACCACATGACCTTCTCCCATTCCTCCTCTGCTTCATCCAGATGGTCATTGGCAAACTTCAGACGGGCCTGGACATGCGCTGGCTTGAGCAGGGGGACCTTGCGTGCACAGCAGGATTTTAATCCATGACGGCGTAGTATGTTAATAATGGTTTTCTTTGAGACTGTGGTCCCAGCTCTCTTCAGGTCATTGACCAGGTCCTGCCGTGTAGTTCTGGGCTGATCCCTCACCTCCCTCATCATCATTGATGCCACACGAGGTGAGATTTTGCATGGAGCCCCAGGCCGAGTGTGATTGACCGTCATCTTGAACTTCTTCCATTTTCAAATAATTGCGCCAACAGTTGTTGCCTTCTCACCAAGCTGCTTGCCTATTGTCCTGTAGCCCATCCCAGCCTTGTGCAGGTCTACAATTTTATTCCTGATGTCCTTACACAGCTCTCTGGTCTTGGCCATTGTGGAGAGGTTGGAGTCTGTTTGATTGAGTGTGTGGACAGGTGTCTTTTATACAGGTAACGAGTTCAAACAGGTGCAGTTAATACAGGTAATGAGTGAGAACAGGAGGGCTTCTTAAAGAAATACTAACAGGTCTGTGAGAGCCGGAATTCTTACTGGTTGGTAGGTGACCAAATACTTATGTCATGCAATAAAATGCAAATTAATTACTTAAAAATACAATGTGATTTTCTGATTTTTGTTTTAGATTCCGTCTCCCACAGTTGAAGTGCACCTATGATAACAATTACAGACCTCTACATGCTTTGTAAGTAGGAGAACCTGCAAAATCGGCAGTGTATCAAATCCTTGTTCTCCCCACTGTATGTGTGAAATAGTCAATGATCCATTCATGGTAGAAACCTGTTGGAACCGTACCGGGGTACTGCATACAGCAGCTGGGCTCTGTTTTCTGACATAATGTTCCATACTGTCAGACACACACGAGCACAAACACACACACAGATGTTCCATGTTACCAGGACATGATTCAGTCTCCAGTCTAAACCTGTTGTTAGTAGCCCAGCCTCCTATGTGCTCTGTTCCCCACAGGCTCACACACACACACACACACACACACACACACACACACACACACACACACACACACACACACACACACACACACACACACACACACACACACACACACACACACACACACACACACACACACACACACACACACACACACACACACACACACACACACACACTTAAAAATAGCAACACATTGGCAGCACTCTAAATCCAACCAGCCGAAAACCTAATTAAGCATATTTATTTGACGTGGCAGTGTATAGAGGGCTGAGGGCGTGTTGTCACATATTGTGCCAGAGGAGCCGCTGTGGAATCAGCACATATTGATCGTGGATCCTGAGGATTGACCAGCCATTGAGCTGCTTCTCCTCTTCTCCTCCTCTTTCTATCCTGTGGTGATGGCAGCCATTTTGACCACTACCACACCTCAAAGTCAGACACCAGCCTACACAGTACTAGGCTAGCTAAGCCACCTGTGTGTTGCTGTTTCAGATGAGACTCTCTGAATAACAATAAGCTTGCTGTAGGAGTGACAGAAGTGGTCTCATCCATAGTCTCAGGGTTTGCAGGCTGTGGATTTGTTTGGGAGACAGCCAGTCAGATGATTTGCATGTCCATCTGTTTAAAAGCTCATTTGGCTGTCAGTGGCGCTCTAAGAAGTGATGAGCTACCGTGGACAGCCAGGTTTGGTGAATGGGTTGCCAAGTTTGGTAAGTTATTCTTCTCCGACGGGATGGGGAGGCCTCTCCACCAATCATTAACGGTGAATGGCTGATCGCACGGCTCATTCGTCAGCGTGACATAGCGCTGTCCAGAAATGGGAGACATTCATTATCTGGTGGTGTTTGTTGGAGGGTGGAGGGTGTTTGCGTGAACACACGTTACATAACGAAAACACATTAAGGAGCCCTGTCCATGCATGTCCTGTCCTAACATCACAACATCAAAGGTATTAGTCCTTTCATCGGGCCAGTTTCCTAGCTTTTCTAGGTGTATTGCTCCACTCCTCTCCAGCCTGTCTCTGTCTGTCTGTTTCTCCTCTCCAGCCTGTCTCTGTCTGTCTGTTTCTCCTCTCAGCCTGTCTCTGTCTGTTTCTCCTCTCCAGCCTGTCTCTGTCTGTTTCTCCTCTCCAGCCTGTCTCTGTCTGTCTGTTTCTCCTCTCCAGCCTGTCTTTCTCTGTCTGTGTCTCCTCTCCAGCCTGTCTTTCTCTGTCTGTTTCTCCTCTCCAGCCTGTCTCTGTCTGTCTGTTTCTCCTCTCCAGCCTGTCTTTCTCTGTCTGTTTCTCCTCTCCAGCCTGTCTCGATCTGTTTCTCCTTTCCAGCCTGTCTCTGTCTGTCTGTTTCTCCTCTCCAGCCTGTCTTTCTCTGTCTGTTTCTCCTCTCCAGCCTGTCTTTCTCTGTCTGTGTCTCCTCTCCAGCCTGTCTTTCTCTGTCTGTTTCTCCTCTCCAGCCTGTCTCTCTGTTTCTTTTCTCCAGCCTGTCTCTCTGTCTGTTTCCTCTCCAGCCTGTCTTTCTCTGTCTGTTTCTCCTCTCCAGCCTGTCTTTCTCTGTCTGTTTCTTTTCCAGCCTGTCTCTCTCTGTCTGTTTCTCCTCTCCAGCCTGTCTTTCTCTGTCTGTTTCTCCTCTCCAGCCTGTCTCTCTCTGTCTGTTTCTCCTCTCTAGCCTGTCTCTCTCTGTCTGTTTCTCCTCTCTAGCCTGTCTCTCTCTGTCTGTTTCTCCTCTCTAGCCTGTCTCGATCGGTTTCTCCTCTCCAGCCTGTCTGTCTGTTTCTCCTCTCCAGCCTGTCTCTGTCATTCTCTTTTTCTTATTTTTACACACACAGTTAAAGACATCATTCCTTGGAAAAATAAATAGTTTTAAGAATTGTCCTCTATTTTCTGTGAAATTAGATGTGTACACTGAGTGTACAAAACATTTAGAACACCGTCCTAATATTGAGTTGTATTCCCCTGTTTTGCCCTCAGAACAGCTGCAATTCTTTGGGGCATGGAGTCTACAAGGTGTTGCAAGCATTCCACGGAGAAGCTGGTCCATGTTGACTCCAATGCTTCCCACAGTTGTGTCAAGTTGGCTGGATGTCCTTTGGGCGGTGGACTATTCTTGATACACACGGGAAACTGTTGAGGTTAAAAAAACAGCAGCGTTGCTATTCTTGACACACTCAAACCCGGTGTGCCTGGCACCAAATAGCATACCACTTTCAAAGGCACTTAACTGTTTGTCCGGCCTATTCACCCTCACAATCCAGGTCTCTATTGTCTCAAGGCTTTTTTTTAAACTGGTCTTCTTCTGAAGTGGATTTAACAGGAGACATTAATAAGGAATCCTTAGCTTTCACCTGGACTCACCTGGTCAGTCTGTCTTGGAAAAAGCATGTTTGTACACTCAGTGTATGTACTGTAGTCCACTGTGCAGACGGAGTTACTCAAAATGCAACTGATCTCAAAAATCTATTCTATCACCCATGTACTGTTGGCAAGGTGCAGGAAGACTGCTGGCTCACCTACTTTCCAGACCACAAGCCTGCAAAGGACCGCTTTACCCTCGGCTGTCCCCTTTAACTGCTTCCCTCCCTCCTCTTAGAGAGAGACACCATGTCCTCAGCCCTTCCACTCTACTTTTGTCCTCCTCTTAGAGAGAGACACCATGTCCTCAGCCCTTCCACTCTACTTTGTCATCCTTTTAGAGAGAGAGACACCATGTCCTCAGCCCTTCCACTCTACTTTTGTCCTCCTCTTATAGAGAGACACCATGTCCCTCATTCCTTCCACTCTGCTTTTGTCCTCCTCTTAGAGAGAGAGAGACACCATGTCCTCAGCCCTTCCACTCTACTTTTGTCCTCCTCTTAAATCCCAGGTTAATGGAGATTTCATCAGAGTTTGTCCCGGCCCCCTAATAAAGTGTCAGAGTAATTAAAATACCATATTTCTAGCAGGAGCGTCCATGCATCTCCAACTGTCTCTTTGTCTCTGCTGGAGGACATGATTAACCCAGTGGACGGTTGTACCAAAAGAGAGAGGGGGGGGAGACAACTGATTTATCCTCCCCACAGTTTAGCTGGACCATCAATCAGGAAGCACCGACACATCATCTTAGCCAATCAGGAGAGAGCGACACACTGTAGAACAGGGCTGTTAAAACGCTCACCGCACCAGTAGCTTAATAGGGAAAACCATCAGAAAGTCATCTGAGCAAAGTGTATAATGTTGCAACGTCCACATCGCAGACGTTGGCTCTGTAGGCGGCGTAGACATGTTTTAAAAAGGGAACCTTTTCAACAAGTATCCAGCCGGAGACTGACTGATATCCTCGGAGTTGCTAAGGGAACACTGAACTAACCTTTACATTTTTACTTTACACATCTTCGGTATATCAGTCAATTATGAATCAACTTAATATCAATTCAACAGTGTATTCTAGTGTTCTGTGTCTGTGTACAGTAGCTACTGTACTGGCTTGTGTGTTTGTGTTCTGTTTCTCATTCCAATTTGAAGAGAGTCGGCATGACACTCGTTCAAAGTTACACGCTGCATGTTGTATTACTTCAGAGTTAAAAACGTTTCTCTCTCCCTCAGTACCCATCGTTTGTGTGTGTGTGTGTGTGTGTGTGTGTGTGTGTGTGTGTGTGTGGGTGGGTGGGTGGGTGGGTGGGTGGGTGTGGGTGGGTGGGTGGGTGGGTGGGTGGGTGGGTGGGTGGTTCTAACCCGGTTCTATCTTTCTCCCCAGAACCCGTCAGTGCCTCCTGCTGCTGGACGTGTTCAACAGAACATGAGCTGATGGTCAGCGCCAACAACAACCAGGACCTGGTGCTGCACCCCTCAGAGTGTCAGAGGTATGTGACCTTTAACCTGCCCATTCACAGGGAGCCAGTGGATAACAGTCCATTCCATGTATTAAATGTATACACATTGTGGGCCAGGTTTCTGGTTTGAACATGAGCACGTAAATGAATGAACGTATATGAACACAAACTCAAATCAACCAGTCAGAGTCATATGAGTGAACGATATACACTGAGTGTCCAAACCATTAGGAATGCGTGCTCTTTGACTAGGTGAATCCAGGTGAAACCTATGATCCCTTATTGATGTCCCATATTGATGAGACATAGATTGTGTATGTGTGCCATTCAGAGGGTGAATGGGCAAGACAAAATATTTATGTGGCTTTTGTACGGGGTGTGGTAGTAGGTGCCAGGCACACCGGTTTGTGTCAAGAACTGCAACGCTGCTGGGTTTTTCACACTCAACAGTTTCCCGTGTGTATCAAGAATGGTTCACCACCCAAAGGACATCCAGCCAACTTGACACAATTGTGGGAAGCATTGGAGTCAACATGGGGCTGCAACCCTGTGGAATGGTTTCTGCACCCTGTGGAGTCCATGGCCTGGCGAATTGAGGCTGTTCTGGGGGCAAAGGGAGGGGGGTGCAACTGAATATTAGGATATTAGTGTTCTGAATGTTTTGTACACTGTGTATACTGTGACCAAGCCCATGTTCTGTGTGTGTATCATGTGACATATATAGCCTACAGTGTGTGTTCTGTCTTCAGGTGCTTTAAACAGCGTTCTAATAGCCGTAGTTGGGTTAATGAGACTGTAATGGCTAAGTATGGATTCGTGCCAACGGGTCAACGCTGTCTTGTTGACCTAACCATGGAAGTTAGGTCCATTATTGACATCCCGCTCTGGGGTGTTTTACTGGGGTCAATAACGACAGCCTCTGGAGCCGCCCTTTAAAGGGGGAGTACACCCAAATGTTCAAAATGATATTGGTTTCCTTACCCTGTAAGTCTATTGACAAGGTGAACTAACCAAATCACGGACTGCTGTCTTAATTTGGCCATAGGCTGCTTACAGAGTAAAGAAACCAATTAATCATTTTGTGATTTGGGTGAACTATGCCTTTAAAATCCTCCTTTACTTGATAACCTAAACTGTCTAAATATGTCTATGGAGCTGCTCATGTCACTGGAGTTTAGTATGAGACAAGAGATTAATGTGACTTTGAACACTAAGTGGGGGCTCAATCAGTAGCCAGCTGTATCTCTCAACACACATTCCTTCTGCATTGATGAAGACATGTCGGACATTTGTTTACATTGAGAGCTGCTGTACGTCTTGACATGGGATTATTCTGACACTGTTGCTTCTCTCCCTTTCTCTTCCCCCTCTCCATCTCTGAACCTCTCTCTCTGCCTCCGTTTCCTCTCCTCTCTTCCCCCTCTCTGCCTCTGTTCCTCTCCTCTCTTCCCCCTCTCCATCTCTGAACCTCTCTCTCTGCCTCCGTTCCTCTCCTCTCTTCCCCTCTCTCTGCCTCTGTTCCCCTCTCTTCCCCCTCTCCATCTCTGAACCTCTCTCTCTGCCTCCGTTCCTCTCCATCTCTCTCTTCCCTCTCCATCTCTGAACCTCTCTCTCTGCCTCCGTTCCTCTCCTCTCTTCCCTCTCTCTGCCTCTGTTCCTCTCCTCTCTTCCCCCTCTCCATCTCTGAACCTCTCTCTCTGCCTCCGTTCCTCTCCTCTCTTCCCCCTCTCCATCTCTGAACCTCTCTCTCTGCCTCCGTTCCTCTCCTCTCTTCCCCTCTCCATCTTCCTCTCTCTCTGCCTCCGTTCCTCTCCTCTCTTCCCCTCTCCATCTCTGAACCTCTCTCTCTGCCTCCGTTCCTCTCCTCTCTTCCCCCTCTCCATCTCTGAACCTCTCTCTCTGCCTCCGTTCCTCTCCTCTCTTCCCCCTCTCCATCTCTGAACCTCTCTCTCTGCCTCCCGTTCCCTCTCCTCTCTTCCCCCTCTCCATCTCTGAACCTCTCTCTGCCTCCGTTCCTCTCCTCTCTTCCCCCTCTCCATCTCTGAACCTCTCTCTCTGCCTCCCGTTCCTCTCCTCTCTGCCTCCGTTCCTCTCCTCTCTGCCTCTTCCTCTCTCTGCCTCCGTTCCTCTCCTCTCTGCCTCCGTTCCTCTCCTCTCTTCCCCCTCTCCATCTCTGAACCTCTCTCTGCCTCCGTTCCTCTCCTCTTCCCCCTCTCCATCTCTGAACCTCTCTCTCTGTCTCAAGTTTCCTCTCTCTCTTCCCCTCTCCATCTCTGAACCTCTCTCTCTGCCTCCGTTCCTCTCCTCTCTTCCCCCTCTCCATCTCTGAACCTCTCTCTCTGCCTCCGTTCCTCTCCTCTCTTCCCTCTCCATCTCCCTCTCTCTGCCTCTGTTCCTCTCCCTCTTCCCCTCTCCATCTCTGAACCTCTCTCTGCTCCGTTCCTCTCCTCTGCCTCCGTTCCTCTCTCTCTTCCCCTCTCTCTGCCTCCGTTCCTCTCCTCTCTTCCCCCTCCATCTCTGAACCTCTCTCTCTGCCTCCGTTCCTCTCCTCTCTTCTCCATCTCTCTCTCTTTCTGCCTCCGTTCCTCTCCTCTCTTCCCCCTCTCCATCTCTGAACCTCTCTCTCTGCCTCCGTTCCTCTCCTCTCTTCCCCTCTCCATCTCTGGACCTCTCTTTCTGCCTCCCGTTCCTCTCCTCTCTTCCCCCTCTCCATCTCTGAACCTCTCTTTCTGCCTCCGTTCCTCTCCTCTCTTCCCCCTCTCCATCTCTGAACCTCTCTCTGCCTCGTTCCTCTCCTCTCTTCCCCTCTCCATCTCTGAACCCCTCTCTTTCTGCCTCCGTTCCTCTCCTCTCTTCCCCCTCTCCATCTCTGAACCTCTTTTCTGCTCTCTTCTTCCCCTCTCCATCTCTGAACCTCTCTCTGCCTCCAGTTTCCTCTCCTCTCTTCCCCTCTCCATCTCTGAACCTCTCTCTGCCTCCGTTCCTCTCCTCTCTTCCCCCTCTCCATCTCTGAACCTCTCTCTCTGCCTCCTTCCTCTCCTCTCTTCCCTCCTCTCTCTGCCTCTTCCTCTCCTCTCTTCCCCCTCTCCATCTCTGACCTCTCTCTCTGCCTCCGTTCCTCTCCTCTCTTCCCCCTCTCATCTCTGAACCTCTCTCTCTGCCTCAAGTTCCTCTCCTCTCTTCCCCCTCTCCATCTCTGAACCTCTCTCTGCCTCCGTTCCTCTCCTCTCTTCCCCTCTCCATCTCTGAACCTCTCTCTGCCTCCGTTCCTCTCTCTCTGCCTCCGTTCCTCTCCTCTCTGCCTCCGTTCCTCTCCTCTCTGCCTCCGTTCTCCCTCTCTGCCTCCGTTCCTCTCCTCTTCCCCCTCTCCATCTCTGAACCTCTCTGCCTCCGTTCCTCTCCTCTCTTCCCCCTCTCCATCTCTGAACCTCTCTCTCTGTCTCCGTTCCTCTCCTCTCTTCCCCTCTCCATCTCTGAACCTCTCTCTCTGCCTCCGTTTTCCTCTCCTCTCTTCCCCCCTCTCCATCTCTGAACCTCTCTCTCTGCCTCCGTTCCTCTCCTCTCCTCTCTTCCCCTCTCTCTGCCTCTGTTCCTCTCCTCTCTTCCCCCTCTCCATCTCTGAACCTCTCTCTCTGCCTCCGTTCCTCTCCTCTCTCTGCCTCCGTTCCTCTCCTCTCTTCCCCCTCTCTCTGCCTCCGTTCCTCTCCTCTCTTCCCCTCTCCATCTCTGAACCTCTCTCTGCCTCCGTTCCTCTCCTCTCTTCTCCATCTCTGAACCTCTGCCTCCGTTCCTCTCCTCTCTTCCCCCTCTCCATCTCTGAACCTCTCTCTCTGCCTCCGTTCCTCTCCTCTCTTCCCCCTCTCCATCTCTGAGACCTCTCTTTCTGCCTCCGTTCCTCTCCTCTCTTCCCCCTCTCCATCTCTGAACCTCTCTTTCTGCCTCCATTTCCTCTCCTCTCTTCCCCCTCTCCATCTCTGAACCTCTCTCTCTGCCTCCGTTTCTCTCCTCTCTTTCCCCTCTCCATCTCTGAACCTCTCTTCTGCCTCCGTTCCTCTCCTCTCTTCCCCCTCTCCATCTCTGGACCTCTTTCTGCCTCCGTTCCTCTCCTCTCTTCCCCTCTCCATCTCTGAACCTCTCTCTCTGCCTCCGTTCCTCTCCTCTCTTCCCCCTCTCCATCTCTGAACCTCTCTCTCTGCCTCCGTTCCTCTCCTCTCTTCCCCCTCTCCATCTCTGAACCTCTCTCTCTGCCTCCGTTCCTCTCCTCTCTTCCCCTCTCTCTGCCTCTTTTTCCTCTTCTCTGCCTCTCTTCCCCCTCTCCATCTCTGAACCTTCTCTCTGCCTCCGTTCCTCTCCTCTCTTCCCCCTCTCCATCTCTGAACCTCTCTCTCTGCCTCCGTTCCTCTCCTCTCTTCCCCCTCTCCATCTCTGAACCTCTCTCTCTGCCTCCGTTCCTCTCCTCTCTTCCCCTCTCCATCTCTGAACCTCTCTCTCTGCCTCCGTTCCTCTCCTCTCTTCCCCTCTCCATCTCTGAACCTCTCTCTCTGCCTCCGTTCCTCTCCTCTCTTCCCCTCTCCATCTCTGAACCTCTCTCTCTGCCTCCGTTCCTCTCCTCTCTTTCCCCTCTCCATCTCTGAACCTCTCTCTGCGGCCTCCGTTCCTCTCCTCTCTTCCCCTCTCCATCTCTCCTCTCTCTCTGCCTCCGTTCCTCTCCTCTCTTCCCCCTCTCCATCTCTGAACCTCTCTCTCTGCCTCCGTTCCTCTCCTCTCTTCCCCTCTCCATCTCTGAACCTCTCTCTCTGCCTCCGTTCCTCTCCTCTCTTCCCCTCTCCATCTCTGAACCTCTCTCTCTGCCTCTGTTCCTCTCCTTTCTTCCCCCTCTCCATCTCTGAACTCTCTCTGCCTCCGTTCCTCTCCTCTCCTCCCCTCTCTCTCTGCCTCCGTTCCTCTCCTCTCTTCCCCCTCCATCTCTGAACCTCTCTCTCTGCCTCCCCTCTCCTCTCTTCCCCTCTCTCTGCCTCCGTTCCTCTCCTCTCTCTTCCCCCTCTCCATCCTCTGAACCTCTCTCTCTGCCTCACGTTCCTCTCCTCTCTTCCCCTCTCCATCTCTGAACCTCTCTCTCTGCCTCCGTTCCTCTCCTCTCTTCCCCCTCTCTCTGCCTCCGTTCCTCTCTCTCTTCCCCCTCTCCATCTCTGAACCTCTCTCTCTGCCTCCGTTCCTCTCCTCTCTTCCCCCTCTCCATCTCTGAACCTCTCTTCTGCCTCCGTTCCTCTCCCTCTCTTCCCCCTCTCCATCTCTGAACCTCTCTTTCTGCCTCCGTTCCTCTCCTCTCTTCCCCCTCTCCATCTCTGAACCTCTCTCTCTGCCTCCGTTCCTCTCCTCTCTTTCCCCTCTCCATCTCTGAACCTCTCTTTCTGCCTCCGTTCCTCTCCTCTCTTCCCCCTCTCCATCTCTGAACCTCTCTTTCTGCCTCCGCCTCTCCTCTCTTCCCTCTCCATCTCTGAACCTCTCTCTGCCTCTTCCTCTCCTCTCTTCCCCTCTCCATCTCTGAACCTCTCTCTCTGCCTCCGTTCCTCTCCTCTCTTCCCCTCTCCATCTCTGAACCTCTCTCTCTGCCTCCGTTCCTCTCCTCTCTTCCCCCTCTCCATCTCTGAACCTCTCTTTCTGCCTCCGTTCCTCTCCTCTCTTCCCCCTCTCCATCTCTGAACCTCTCTTTCTGCCTCCGTTCCTCTCCTCTCTTCCCCCTCTCCATCTCTGAACCTCTCTTTCTGCCTCTGTTCCTCTCCTCTCTTCCCCTCTCCATCTCTGAACCTTTCTTTCTGCCTCTGTTCCTCTCCTCTCTTCCCCTCTCCATCTCTGAACCTCTCTCTCTGCCTCCGTTCCTCTTCTCTCTTCCCCTCTCCATCTCTGAACCTCTCTCACTGCCTCAGTTCCTCTCCTCTCTTCCCCCTCTCCATCTCTGAACCTCTCTCTCTGCCTCCGTTCCTCTCCTCTCTTCCCCCTCTCCATCTCTGAACCTCTCTCTCTGCCTCCGTTCCTCTCCTCTCTTCCCCTCTCTCTGCCTCCGTTCCGCTCCTCTCTTCCCCTCTCCATCTCTGAACCTCTCTCTCTGCCTCCGTTCCTCTCCATCTCTGAACCTCTCTCACTGCCTCCGTTCCTCTCCATCTCTGAACCTCTCTCACTGCCTCAGTACCTCTCCTCTCTTCCCCTCTCCATCTCTGAACCTCTCTCACTGCCTCAGTTTCTCTCCTCTCTTCCCCCTCTCCATCTCTGAACCTCTCTCTGCCTCCGTTCCTCTCCTCTCTTCCCCCTCTCCATCTCTGAACCTCTCTCTCTGCCTCCGTTCCTCTCCTCTCTTCCCCTCTCTCTGCCTCCGTTCCGCTCCTCTCTTCCCCTCTCCATCTCTGAACCTCTCTCTCTGCCTCCGTTCCTCTCCATCTCTGAACCTCTCTCACTGCCTCCGTTCCTCTCCATCTCTGAACCTCTCTCACTGCCTCCGTTCCTCTCCTCTCTTCCCCTCTCTCTGCCTCTGTTCCTCTCCTCTCTTCCCCTCTCCATCTCTGAACCTCTCTCTCTGCCTCCGTTCCTCTCCTCTCTTCCCCTCTCTCTGCCTCCGTTCCTCTCCTCTCTTCCCCCTCTCCATCTCTGAACCTCTCTCTCTGCCTCCGTTCCTCTCCTCTCTTCCCCCTCTCCATCTCTGAACCTCTCTCCTCTTCCTCTCATCTTTCCTCTCCTCTCTTCCCCTCTCTCCATCTCTGAACCTCTCTCTCTCTGCCTCCGTTCCTCTCCTCTCTTCCCCCTCTCCATCTGCCTCTCTGTTCCTCTCCTCTCTTCCCCCTCTCCATCTCTGAACCTCTCTCTCTGCCTCCGTTCCTCTCCTCTCTTCCCCTCTCCATCTCTGAACCTCTCTCTCTGCCTCCCCTTCCATCTCCCTCTCTCTGCCTCCCCTCTCCATCTCTGAACCTCTCTCTCTGCCTCCGTTCCTCTCCTCTCTTCCCCCTCTCCATCTCTGAACCTCTCTCTCTGCCTCCGTTCCTCTCCTCTCTTCCCCTCTCCATCTCTGAACCTCTCTCTGCCTCCGTTCCTCTCCTCTCTTCCCCTCTCCATCTCTGAACCTCTCTCTCTGCCTCCGTTCCTCTCCTCTCTTCCCCTCTCCATCTCTGAACCTCTCTCTCTCTGCCTCCCGTTCCTCTCCTCTTTTCCCCTCTCCATCTCTGAACCTCTCTCTGGCCTCTCGTTCCTCCTCCTCTCTTCCCCCTCTCCATCTCTGAACCTCTCTCTCTGCCTCCGTTCCTCTCCTCTCTTCCCCCTCCTCATCTCTGAACCTCTCTCTCTGCCTCTCATCCTCTGTTCCTCTCCTCTCTTCCCCCTCTCCATCTCTGAACCTCTCTCTCTGCCTCCGTTCCTCTCCTCTCTTCCCCTCTCCATCTCTGAACCTCTCTCTCTGCCTCTGTTCCTCTCCCTTTCTCTTCCCCCTCTCCATCTCTGAACCTCTCTCTCTGCCTCCGTTCCTCTCCTCTCTTCCCCCTCTCCATCTCTGAACCTCTCTCTCTGCCTCCGTTCCTCTCCTCTCTTCCCCCTCTCCATCTCTGAACCTCTCTTTCTGCCTCCGTTCCTCTCCTCTCTTCCCCCTCTCCATCTCTGAACCTCTCTTTCTGCCTCCGTTCCTCTCCTCTCTTCCCCCTCTCCATCTCTGAACCTCTCTCTCTGCCTCCTCTTCCTCTCTCTTTCTCCCCTCTCCTCTCTTCCCCTCTCTCTGCCTCCGTTCCTCTCCTCTCTTCTCTCCATCTCTGAACCTCTCTCTCTGCCTCCGTTCTCTCCTCTCTTCCCCCTCTCCATCTCTGAACCTCTCTCTCTGCCTCCGTTCCTCTCCTCTCTTCCCCCTCTCCATCTTCCGCTCCTCCTCTTCCCCTCTCCATCTCTGACCCTCTCTCTGCCTCCCGTTCCTCTCCTCTCTTCCCCCTCTCTCATCTGAACCTCTCTCCTGCCTCAGTTCTCTCCTCTCTTCCCCCTCTCCACCTCTCTTTCTGCCTCTTCCCTTCCTCTCCTCTCTTCCCCTCTCCATCTCTGAACCTCTCTCTCTGCCTCCGTTCCTCTCCTCTCTCTCTCCCTCTCAAGCTCCTCTCTTCCCCTCTCATCTCTGAACCTCTCTTTCTGCCTCCTCCTCTCCTCTCTTCCCCCCGTCTCCATCTCTGAACTCTCTCCTCTCTCTGCCTCTGTTTCTCCTCTCTTCCCCCTCCATCTCTGAACCTCCTCTGCCTTTCTCCTCTCACCCTCTCTGTTCCTCTCCTCTCTTCCCCTCTCCATCTCTGAACCTCTCTCTCTGCCTCCGTTCCTCTCCTCTCTTCCCCTCTCCATCTCTGAACCTCTCTCTCTGCCTCCGTTCCTCTCCTCTCTTCCCCTCTCCATCTCTGAACCTCTCTCTCTGCCTCCGTTCCTCTCTCTCTTCCCCTCTCTCTGCCTCCGTTTCCTCTCATCTCTTCCCTCTCCATCTCTGAACCTCTCTCTCTGCCTCCGTTCCTCTCCTCTCTCCCCTCTCCATCTCTGAACCTCTCACTGCTCTGCCTCTCTTCCCCTCCCATCTCTGAACCTCTCTCTCTGCCTCCGTTCCTCTCCTCTCTTCCCCTCTCCATCTCTGAACCTCTCTCTGCCTCCGTTCCTCTCCTCTCTTCCCCCTCTCCATCTCTGAACCTCTCTCTCTGCCTCCAAGTTCCTCTCCTCTCTTCCCCCTCTCCATCTCTGAACCTCTCTCTCTCTGCCTCTGTTCCTCTCCATCTCTGAACCTCCTCTCTCTGCCTCCCCTCTCTTCCTCATCTCTGTCTCCTCTCTTCCTTCCCTCTCCATCTCTGTTCCTCTCTCCTCTCTTCCTCTCCATCTCTGAACCTCTCTCTGCCTCTGTTCCTCTCCCATCTCTGAACCTCTCTCCTGCCTCCGTTCCTCTCCTCTTCTCCTCTCTCTCTGCCTCTGTTCCTCTCCTCTCTTCCCCTCTCCATCTCTGAACCTCTCTCTCTGCCTCCTCTGTTCCTCTCCTCTCTTCCCCTCTCTCTGCCTCCTGTTCCTCTCCTCTCTTCCCCCTCTCCATCTCTGAACCTCTCTCTGCCTCCGTTCCTCTCCTCTTCCCCTCTCCATCTCTGAACCTCTCTCTCTGCCTCCGTTCCTCTCCTCTCTTCCCCTCTCCATCTCTCTCTCTGAACCTCTCTCTCTGCCTCCGTTCCTCTCCTCTCTTCCCCCTCTCCATCTCTTCCCCCTCTCTGCCTCCGTTCCTCTCCTCTCTTCCCTCTCCATCTCTGAACCTCTCTCTCTGCCTCCGTTCCTCTCCTCTCTCTCCCTCTCCATCTCTGAACCTCTCTCTCTGCCTCCGTTCCTCTCCTCTCTTCCCCTCTCCATCTCTGAACCTCTCTCTCTGCCTCCGTTCCTCTCCTCTCTTCCCCCTCCATCTCTGAACCTCTTCTCTGCCTCTGTTCCCTCTCCTCTCTTCCCTCTCTCTGCCTCCGTTCCTCCTCTCTTCCCCCTCTCCATCTCTGAACCTCTCTCTGCCTCCGTTCCTCTCCTCTCTTCCCCTCTCCATCTCTGAACCTCTCTGCCTCCGTTCCTCTCCTCTCTTCCCCTCTCCATCTCTGAACCTCTCTCTCTCTGCCTGTTCCTCTCTCTCTTCCCCCTCTCCATCTCTGAACCTCTCTCTGCCTCCGTTCCTCTCCTCTCTTCCCCTCTCCATCTCTGAACCTCTCTCTCTGCCTCCGTTCCTCTCCTCTCTTCCCCTCCATCTCTGAACCTCTCTCTCTGCCTCTGTTTCCTCTCCTCTCTTCCTCTGCTCCATCTCTGAACCTCTCTCTGCCTCCGTTCCTCTCCCTCTTCCCTCTCCATCTCTCCCTCTCTCTCTGCCTCTGTTCCTCTCCTCTCTTCCTCTCCATCTCTGAACCTCTCTTCTGCCTCCGTTCTCTCCTCTCTTCCCCTCTCATCTCTGAACCTCTCTCTCGGCTCCGCCTCTCTCTTCCCCTCTCCATCCCCTCTTCTCTGTTCCTCTTCCTTTCTCTTCCCCCCTCTCATCTCTGAACCTCTCTCTGCCTCCGTTCCTCCTCTCTTCCCCCTCTTCCTCTGAACCTCTCTCTGCCTCCGTTCCTCTCCTCTCTTCCCCTCTCTCCTCGTCTCTGAACCTCTCTTATCGGCCTCCGTTCCTCTCCCTCTCTTCCCCCTCTCTCTCTGCCTCCGTTCTTTCTCCTCTCTTCCCTCCATCTCTGAACCTCTCTCTGCCTCCGTTCCTCTCCCTCTTCCCCCTCCATCTCTGAACCTCTCTCTCTGCCTCCGTTCCTCTCCTCTCTCCTCTCTTCTCCCTCTCTCTCTGCCTCTCTGTTCCTCTCTCTCTTCCCCTCTCCATCTCTCCCTCTTCTCCCTCTCCTCTCTCTTCCCTCTCCATCTGCCTCTGCCTCTTGTTTCCTCCTCTCCTCTCTTCCTGAACCTCTCTCTGCCTCCGTTCCTCTCTCTCTTCCCCTCTCCATCTCTGAACCTCTCTCTCTGCCTCTGTTCCTCTCCTCTCTTCCCCTCTCCATCTCCCTCTCTCTGCCTCCGTTCCTCTCCTCTCTTCCCCCTCCATCTCTGAACCTCTCTGCTGCCTCCGTTCCTCTCCTCTCTTCCCCCTCTCCATCTCTGAACCTCTCTCTCTGCCTCCGTTCCTCTCCTCTCTTCCCCCCTCCATCTCTGGACACTCTCTCTGCCTCTCCGTTTTTCCTCTCTTCCTCCCTCCATCTCTGAACCTCTCTCTCTGCCTCTGTTTCCTCTCCTCTCTTCCCCTCCATCTCTGAACCTCTCTCTCTGCCTCTGTTCCTCTCCCTCTCTTCCCCCTCTCTGCTCTCCTCAGTTCCTCTCCTCTCTTCCCCTCTCCATCTCTGAACCTCTCTCTCTGCCTCCGTTCCTCTCCTCTCTTCCCCTCTCTCCATCTCTGAACCTCTCTCTCTGCCTCTCCTCTTCCCTCTCCTCTCTTCCCCTCTCTCTCTGCTCCGTTTCTCTCCTCTCTTCCCTCCAGAAATCTCTGGACTCTGCCTCCGGACTCTCCTCTCTCTTCCCCTCTCCATCTCTGAACCTCTCTCTCTGCCTCCGTTCCTCTCCTCTCTTCCCTCTCCATCTCTGGAACCTCTCTTTTCCCCTCTGCCTCCGTAATTCCTCTCCTCCCCCTCTCATCTCTGAACCTCTCTCTGCCTCCGTTCCTCTCCTCTCTTCCCCTCTCCATCTCTGAACCTCTCTCTCTGCCTCCGTTCCTCTCCCTCTCTTCCTCTCTGCTCTTGCCTCTGTTCTCTCCTCTTCCCTCTTCCTCTCTGCTCTCTGCCTGGGTTCTCTCCTCTCTTCCCTCTCCATCCTTCTGCTCTCTCTGCCTCATCCTCTCTCCTCTCTTCCTCTCCATCTCTGCCTCTCTCACCTCCGTTCCTCTCCTCTCCTCTCTTCCCTCTCTCTGCTCTCCGTTTCCTCTCCTCTCTTCCCCTCTCCATCTCTGGAACCTCTCTGCCTCTGTTCCTCTCCTCTTCCTCTCTCTGTTCCTCTCCTCTCTTCTCCATCTCCTGTTCCTGCCTCCGTTCTTCCCTCTCCATCTCTGAACCTCTCTCTGCCTCTGTTCCTTCTCCTCTCTTCCCCTCTCCATCTCTGAACCTCTTCTCTGCCTCTGTTCCTCTCCTCTTCCCCTCTCCATCTCTGAACCTCTCTCTCTCTGCCTCTCTCTGTTCCTCTCCTCTCTTCCCCTCTCCATCTCTTGAACCTCTCTCTCTGTCCCTGTTCCTCTCCTCTCTTCCCCCTCTCCATCTCTGAACCTCTCTCTCTGCCTCTGTTCCTCTGCCTCGTTCTCTCCTCTTCCCCCTCTCCATCTCTGAACCTCTCTCTCTGCCTCCGTTCCTCTCCTCTTCCTCTCCATCTCTGAACCTCTCTCTGCCTCTGTTCCTCTCCTCTCTTCCCCCTCTCCATCTTTCCTCTCTCTCTGCCTCCGTTCCTCTCTCTCTTCCCCCTCCCATTCTGAACCTCTCTTCTGCCTCTGTTCCTCTTCCTCTCTTCCCTTCTCTCTGCCTCCGTTCCTCTCCTCTCTCCACTCTCCATCTCTGAACCTCTCTCTCTGCCTCCGTTCCTCTCCTCTCTTCCTCTCCCATCTGAACCTCTCTCTGCCTCCGTTCTCTCCTCTCTTCCCTCTTCCCTCCTCTCCTCTCTGAACCTCTCTCTCCTCCGTTCCTCTCCTCTCTTCCTCTCCATCTCTGTTCTCTCTCTGCCTCCGTTCCTCCCCTCTCCATCTCTGAACCTCTCTCTCTGCCTCCTTGCCTCCTCTTTTCCCCTCTCTGCCTCTATCTCTGAACCTCTCTCTCCTCTTTCATCTCTCTTTCCCTCTTCCTCCGTTCTTCCCCCCCTCTCCATCCGTTCTCTGAACCTCTCTCTCTGCCTCCGTTCCTCTCTGCCTTCTTCCCTCTCTCCATCTCTGGAACCCTCTCTCTGCCTCCGTTCCTCTCCTCTCTTTCCCTCTCCATCTCTGAACCTCTCTCTCTGCCTCTGTTCCTCTCTCTTCCTCTTCCTCTGTTCATCTCCTCTCTTCCCTCTCCAACCTATCTGCCTGTTCCTCTCCTCTCTTCCCCTCTCCATCTCTGAACCTCTCTCTCGGCCTCCGTTCCTCTCCTCTCTTCCCCTCTCCATCTCTGAACCTCTCTCTCTGCCTCTGTTCCTCTCCTCTCTTCCCCCTCTCCATCTCTGAACCTCTCTCTCTGTCTCCGTTTCCTCTCCTCTCTTCCCCTCTCCATCTCTGAACCTCTCTCTGCCTCCTGTTCCTCTCCCTCTCTTCCCTCTCCATCTCTGAACCTCTCTCTGCCTCTGTTCCTCTCTCTTTTCTTCCCCTCTCCATCTCTGGAACCTCTCTCACTGCCTCCGTTCCTCTCCTCTCTTCCCCCTCTCCATCTCTGAACCTCTCTCTCTGCCTCCGTTCCTCTCCCTCTCTTCCCCTCTCTCTCTGCCTCTCGTTCCTCTCTCTCTCTTCCCCCTCTCCATCTCTGAACCTCTCTCTCTGCCTCCGTTCCTCTCCTCTCTCTCTTCCTCTCTCCATCTCTGAACCTCTCTGCCTCTCCCTCTGTTCCTCTCCGTTCCTCTCCTCTTCCCCCTCCATCTCTGAACCTCTCTCACTGCCTCCATTCCTCTCCTCTCTTCCCCCTCTCCATCTCTGAACCTCTCTCTGCTCTCCGTTCCTCCCTCTCTTCCCCTCCGTCTCTGCCTCTCTCTCTTATAGTTCCTCTCCCTCTTCCCCTCTCCATCTCTGCCTCTCTCTCTGCCTCCATCTTCCTCTCCTCTCTCCCCTCTCCATCTCCTGGAACCTTCACTCTGCCTCCGTTCCTCTCCTCTCTTCCCCTCCCATCTCTGAACCTCTGCTCTGCCTCCGTTCCTCTCCTCTCTTCCCCTCTCCATCTCTGAACCTCTCTCTCTTCCTCGTTCCTCTCCTCTCTTCCCCTCTCCATCTCTTCTGCCTCCACCTCTCTCTCTTCCCCCTGTTCCTCTCCCGTTCCTCTCTCTTCCCCTCTCCATCTCTTGGAACCTCTCTCTGCCTCTCGTTCCTCTCCTCTTTCCCCTCTCCATCTCTGAACCTCTCTCCCTCTGCCTCTCCTTTCTCTTCCCCCTCTCCATCTCTGTCTCCTGCCTCCGTCTCTTCCTTCCCTCTCCATCTCTGGAACCTCTCTCTCTGCCTCCGTTCCTCTCCTCTTTCCCTCTCTTCTGCCTCCGTTCCTCTCCCCTCTTCCCCCTCTCCATCTCTGAACCTCTCTCTCTCTGCCTCCTGTTCCTCTCCCCTCTCTTCCCTCTCCATCTCTGAACCTCTCTGCCTCCGTTCCTCTCCTCTCTTCCCCCTCCTCTTCTCTGCCTTCCTCTCCTCTCTTCCCCTCTTTCCTCTCTCTGCCTCCGTTCTCTCCTCTTCCCCCTTCCTCTTCCATCTCTGAACCCCCTCTCTGCTGCCTCCGTTCCTCTCCTCTGCCCCCTCTCCCATCTCTGAACCTCTCTTCTCTGCCTCCGTTCCTCTCCTCTCTTTCCTCTCCATCTCTGCCTCCGTTCCTCTCCTCTCTTTCCCCTCTCCATCTCTGAACCTCTCTCTCTGCCTCCGTTTCCTTCTTCTCCCTTCTTCCTCTCTCTCTCTCTCCGTTCCTCTCTCCCTCTTCCTCTCTTCTCTGTCTCCGTTCCTCTCCTCTCTCTTCCTCCCTCTCCATCTGCACTCCTCTCTCTGCCTCTTCCCTCTCTTCCCTCTCTCTGCTCTCCGTTCCTCTCCTCTCCCCTCTCTCTGCCTCCGTTCCTCTCCTCTCTTTCCCTCTCCATCTCTGAACTCTTCTCTGCCTCTGTTCCTCTCCTCTTCCCCTCTCATCTGCCTCTCTGTTCCTCTCCTCTCTTCCCTCTCCATCTCTGAACTTCCCCTCTCTCTGCCTCTGTTCCTCTCCTATCTTCCCTCTCCATCTCTGAACCTCTCTCTCTGCCTCCGTTCCTCTCCCTCTCTGCCTCTCCATCTCTGAACCTCTCTGCTCTGCCTCTGTTCCTCTCCTCTTCCCCTCTCTCTCTGCCTCCGTTCCTCCCTCTCTCCATCTCTGAACCTCTCTGTCTGCCTGTTCCTCTCCTCTGCCCCTCTCTCTTCCCCTCCTCTCTTCCCCTCTCTCTGCCTCCTTCCTCTCTCTGCCTGCTCTGTTCCCTCCCTCTCCCTCTCCTGCCTCCGTTCCTCCTCTCTTTCTGCCTCCGTTCCTCTCCTCTTTTCCCTCCTCTCCATCTCTGAACCTCTCTCTCTGCCTCTGTTCCTCTCCCTCTCTTCCCTCTCCATCTCTGTTCTCTCCTCTGCCTTCCTCTCCTCTCTTCCCTCTCCATCTCTGAACCTCTCTCTGCCTCTGTTCCTCTCCTCTCTTCCCCTCTCCATCTCTGAACCTCTCACTGCCTCTGTTCCTCTCCTCTTTCCCCCTCTCCATCTGCCTCTGTTCCTCTCCTCTCTTCCCTCCATCTCATCTCTGAACTCCTCTCTGCCTCCGTTCCTCTCCCTCTCTTCCCCCTCTCCATCTCTGAACCTCTCTCTCTTACTCTGTTCCTCAGCCTCCGTCCTCCTCCTCTCTTCCCCTCTCCCTGCCTCCATTCCTCTCCTCTCTCCCTCTCCGTCTTACAGCCTGCATCTGAGACAACAGGTTCCCCTCTCTGCCTCCTGTTCCTCTCCTCTCTTCCCTCTCCATCTCTAGACCTCTCTCTCTGCCTCCCGTTCCTCTCTCTTCCCCTGTATCTGAGACAACACAGGGTGGTGTGGGGTCCTGTTCCTCTCCATCTACAGGAGATGAATCTGTTCCTCTCCTACAGCCTGTATCTGAGACAACTCAGGGGTGGTGTGGGGTCCTGTTCCCCTCTCCTCTACCTCTCTCTGCCTCCGTTCCTCCTCCCTTACAGCCCCCTCTCCATCTGAGACAACACAGGGTGGTGGGGTTGTTCCTTACTCTACAGGAGATGAATGTCCTCTCTTCCCCCTCTCTCCGTATCTGACACAACACAGCCTGGTGTCGGGTTGTTCCTTACTCTACAGAGAGAATGTTCTCTACAGCCTGCATCTGAGACAACACAGGGTGGTGTGGGGTTGTCCTCCTTTACCTCTACAGGAGATGAATGTTTTCTCTCCTCTCAGCCTGTATCTGAGACAACACAGGTGGTGTGGGGTCCTCTCCTCTCTTACCCTCTACAGGAGATTCCTCTCCTGAATGTTCTCTTACAGCCTGTATCTGAGACAACACAGGGTGGTGTGGGGTTGTTCCTTACTCTACAGGAGATGAATGTTCTCTTTACAGCCTGTATCTGAGACAACACAGGGTGGTGTGGGGTTGTTCCTTACTCTACAGGAGATGAATGTTCTCTTACAGCCTGTATCTGACACAACACAGGGTGGTGTGGGGTTGTTCCTTACTCTACAGGAGAGGAATGTTCTCTTACAGCCTGCATCTGAGACAACACAGGGTGGTGTGGGGTTGTTCCTTACTCTGGGCAGGAGAGGAATGTTCTCTTACAGCCTGTATCTGAGACAAACACAGGGTGGTGTGGGGTTGTTCCTACCTCTACAGGAGAGGAATGTTCTCTTACAGCCTGTATCTGACACAACACAGGGTGGTGTGGGGTTGTTCCTTACTCTACAGGAGAGGAATGTTCTCTTACAGCCTGCATCTGACACAACACAGGGTGGTGTCGGGTTGTTCCTTACTCTACAGGAGAGGAATGTTTTCTTACAGCCTGTATCTGACACAACACAGGGTGGTGTGGGGTTGTTCCTTACTCTACAGGAGAGGAATGTTCTCTTACAGCCTGCATCTGAGACAACACAGGGTGGTGTGGGGGTTGTTCCCTTACTCTACAGGAGATGAATGTTCCTTACAGCCTGTATCTGACACAACACAGGGTGGTGTGGGGTTGTTCCTTACTCTACAGGAGAGGAATGTTCTCTTACAGCCTGCATCTGAGACAACACAGGGTGGTGTGGGGTTGTTCACTCTACAGGAGATGAATGTTCTCTTACAGCCTGTATCTGACACAACACAGGGTGGTGTGGGGTTGTTCCTTACTCTACAGGAGAGGAATGTTCCCTTACAGCCTGTATCTGACACAACACAGGGTGGTGTGGGGTTGTTCCTTACTCTACAGGAGAGGAATGTTCTCTTACAGCCTGTATCTGACACAACACAGGGTGGTGTGGGTTGTTCCTTACTCTACAGGAGATGAATGTTTTCTTACAGCCTGTATCTGAGACAACACAGGGTGGTGGGGTTGTTCCTTACTCTACAGGAGAGGAATGTTCCTTACAGCCTGTATCTGACACAACACAGGGTGGTGTGGGTTGTTCCTACTCTACAGGAGATGAATGTTCCCTTACAGCCTGTATCTGAGACAACACAGGGTGGTGTGGGTTGTTCCTTACTCTACAGGAGAGGAATGTTCTCTTTACAGCCTGCATCTGAGACAACACAGGGTGGTGGGGGTTGTTCCTTACTCTACAGGAGATGAATGTTCTCTTACAGCCTGTATCTGACACAACACAGGAGTGGTGTGGGGTTGTTCCTTACCTACAGGAGAGGAATGTTCTCTTACAGCCTGTATCTGACACAACACAGGGTGGTGTGGGGTTGTTCCTTACTCTACAGGAGAGGAATGTTCTCTTACAGCCTGTATCTGAGACAACACAGGGTGGTGTGGGGTTGTTCCTTACTCTACAGGAGAGGAATGTTCCCTTACAGCCTGTATCTGACACAACACAGGGTGGTGTCGGGTTGTTCCTTACTCTACAGGAGAGGAATGTTCTCTACAGCCTGCATCTGAGACAACACAGGGTGGTGTGGGGTTGTTCCTTACTCTACAGGAGAGGAATGTTCCCTTACAGCCTGTATCTGACACAACACAGGGTGGTGTGGGGTTGTTCCTTACTCTACAGGAGAGGAATGTTCTCTTACAGCCTGTATCTGAGACAACACAGGGTGGTGTGGGGTTGTTCCTTACTCTACAGGAGAGGAATGTTCCTTACAGCCTGTATCTGACACAACACAGGGTGGTGTGGGGTTGTTCCTTACTCTACAGGAGAGGAATGTTCTCTTACAGCCTGCATCTGAGACAACACAGGGTGGTGTGGGGTTGTTCCTTACTCTACAGGAGATGAATGTTCCAGCCTGCATCTGAGACAACACAGGGTGGTGTGGGGTTGTTCCTTAATCTACAGGAGATGAATGTTCCCCTTACAGCCTGCATCTGAGACAACACAGGGTGGTGTGGGGTTGTTCCTTACTCTACAGGAGATGAATGTTCTCTTACAGCCTGTATCTGAGACAACACAGGGTGGTGTGGGGTTGTTCCTTACTCTACAGGAGAGGAATGTTCTCTTACAGCCTGCATCTGACACAACACAGGGTGGTGTGGGGTTGTTCCTTACTCTACAGGAGATGAATGTTCCCTTACAGCCTGCATCTGAGACAACACAGGGTGGTGTGGGGTTGTTCCTTACTCTACAGGAGATGAATGTTCCCTTACAGCCTGCATCTGAGACAAACACAGGGTGGTGTGGGGATGTTCTTTTCAGCCACACAGCCAAATAGCGGAATATTGTCACACTATCCTTCTGTTGGACTATTAGAAAATGTCTCTAGAAATGGTTAGCCTAGCATGTTTATCTTTCTTATTCTCTACATGGCTGGTTCATAATTTAGGTCCATTTTGCTGTTGCTTTTCCAGGAAAGTGACAGTAAGACTTTGGACCGCCCTGTTCTCCTGTCTATGGTAACACGTTAGGAATGAGGAACCCAATGCCTTCGGAGAGGTCTTGTCAAGAGGTCGGGCTGTCTTTTAAAGACTTTTAATTCAAAGTGTGCATGTGAGCCGTTACAGGCAGGTCAGCAGTTCATTTTTAATCGCTGGTATTACATCCGCAGTGGAGACACAGAGCTCTGAATCCTGCCTGAGCTTCCATACATTAGAACAGGAAAACACTCCCAGTGACCTGAAGCCCTGGTTTCTATAATATATGAAGGTAAATGGTCCGTATTATATTTAATACAGTTTATTTTCAACGTCTTTGATTTTTGTTTTGTTTCTTTAATTGTCAATTTTTTTCTCTGTTTTTGGGATATTAACAAAAACACTTAATCTGTTTAAATAGTGCTATTGTATATGTTTAAAGTTACCTTGAAATCTTTATTTGCAGAAATATAACTCCAGCGCAGCTGCTCGCGTGTGTGTGTGCGCACGGCTTCTCGTGTGTGTGTGTGTGTGTGCGCGCGGCTTCGTGTGTGTGTGTGCGCGCGGCTTCTCGTGTGTGTGTGTGCGCGGCTGCTGTGTGTGTGTGTGTGTGTGTGTGTGTGTGTGTGTGTGTGTGTGTGTGTGTGTGTGTGTGTGTGTGTGTGTGTGTGTGTGTGTGTGTGTGTGTGTGTGTGTGTGTGCGCGGCTGCTCGTGTGTGTGCGCGCGCGCTGCTCGCGTGCGAGTTCATCGAAGAAGGAAAGAGGTCTGGTTCACTTCATCTTCTCCCATCTTCCAACGCTCATCCTTCCAGATCTTTACCACTCGTTCCCGTTCATTACAGCTGAAAGACAGATGAGAGGTGCAGGAGATATGAATGAAAATGGCCCCTCTGATGTTTGGAAGCCCTAGAAAGCTCAAACACCGACCTCTGTCAGCCTCTTCAACCAATGCTCCTTTTGTCTCTCTCTCTTTGTGTATGAGCACCATGGGGAAAAGGGAGAATAGAGAGAGCAGGACTTGTCTATTGTAGTTTGGTTGTTTTGTCTTGATTTGAATGGGCAGCCAACAATGTTATTCATGACTTTAATGAAATTCACAGCATGAGATCTCAAGGGATCATATCCCACAGTTAAAATGAAACACCTTTATGCAGACCTGAATAAAGGTAAATAAACCAATGTAGTGGGGACAGGTGACGTTCTTGTCGATGAAATACATGTTGCCAGTTTACAAGGTACACTTTCTAGTACCGGGTCGAACACCCCTTTGCCTCCATAACAGCCTGAAGTCTTCGGGGCATGGACACGTTGCTCAATTGGTATCAAGGGACCTAACATGTGCCAGGAAAACATTCTCCACACCATTACACCACCACCAGCCTGTACCATTGACACAATGCAAGGATATGGCCATGGACTCATGCTGCTTACGCCAAATCCTGACTCTGCCATCAGCCAGACGCAATGAGAACCGGGATTCTTCGGACCGGGCAATGTTTTTCCACTCCTCAATTGTCCATTGTTGGTGATGGCGTGCCTGCTGGAGCCGCTTCTTCTTGTTTGTATCTGATAGGAGTGGAACCCGGTATGGTCGACTGCTGCTTGAGCCCATCTGTGACGAGGACCAACAAGTTGTGGGTTCTGAGATCCTGTTTGGACACACCACTGTGGTGTTTGTGGCCCTTCTCTTAGCTTGCACGACTCTTGCCATTCTCCTTCGACCTCTCTCATCAACGAGCTGTTTTCGTCCACAGGACTACCGCTGACTGAGGCCCTCTCCCTCTCCTTTCGGAAAAGGTGACCACGACTCCATTTTGTTGCTCCCTGCCTACAAACAGAAACTAAAACAAGAAGCTCCAGCGCTGAGGTCTGTTCAACGCTGGTCCGACCAATCTGATTCCACACTCCAAGACTGCTTCCATCACGTGGACTGGGATATGTTTCGTATTGCGTCAGACAACAACATTGACGAATACGCTGATTCGGTGAGCGAGTTCATTAGAAAGTGCGTTGAAGATGTCGTTCCCATAGCAACGATTAAAACATTCCCAAACCAGAAACCGTGGATTGATGGCAGCATTCGCGTGAAACTGAAAACGCGAACCACTGCTTTTACTCAGGGCAAGGTGACCGGAAACATGACCAAATACAAACAGTGTAGCTATTCCTCCGCAAGGCAATCAACCAAACTAAGCGTCAATATAGAGACAAAGTAGAATCGCAATTCAACGGCTCCAGACACAAGAGGTATGTGGCAGGGTCTACAGTCAATCACGGATTACAAAAAGAAAACCAGCCCAGTCACGGACCAGGATGCCTTGCTCCCAGGCAGACTAAATAACTTTTTGCCCGCTTTGAGGACAATACAGTGCCACTGACACGGCCCGCAACCAAAACATGCTGACTCTCCTTCACTGCAGCCGAGGTGAGTAAAAATTTACATTTACATTTACATTTAAGTCATTTAGCAGACGCTCTTATCCAGAGCGACTTACAAATTGGTGCATACACCTTATGACAACCAGTGGAACAGCCACTTGCAGGGGGGAGAAGGGGGGTTTTAAACGTGTTAACCCTCGCAAGGCTGCAGGCCCAGACGGCATCCCCAGCCGCGCCCTCAGAGCATGCACAGACCAGCTGGCTGGTGTGTTTACGGACATATTCAATCGATCCCTATCCCAGTCTGCTGTTCCCACATGCTTCAAGAGGGCCACCATTGTTCCTGTTCCTAAGAAAGCCAAGGTAACTGAGCTAAACGACTACCGCCCCCGTAGCACTCACTTCCGTCATCATGAAGTGCTTTGAGAGACTAGTCAAGGACCATATCACCTCCACCCTACCTGACACCCTAGACCCACTCCAATTTGCTTACCGCCCAAATAGGTCCACAGACGATGCAATCTCACACTGCACACTGCCCTAACCCATCTGGACAAGAGGAATACCTATGTGAGAATGTTGTTCATCGACTACAGCTCAGGCATTAACACCATAGTACCCTCCAAACTCGTCATCAAGCTCGAGACCCTGGGTCTCGACCCCGCCCTGTGCAACTGGGTACTGGACTTCCTGACGGGCCGCCCCCAGGTGGTGAGGGTAGGCACAACATCTCCACCCCGCTGATCCTCAACACTGGGGCCCCACAAGGGTGCGTTCTGAGCCCTCTCCTGTACTCCCTGTTCACCCACGACTGCGTGGCCACGCACGCCTCTAACTCAATCATCAAGTTTGCGGACGACACAACAGTGGTAGGCTTGATTACCAACAACGACGAGACGGCCTACAGGGAGGAGGTGAGGGCCCTCTGAGTGTGGTGTCAGGAAAATAACCTCACACTCAACGTCAATAAAACTAAGGAGATGATTGTGGACTTCAGGAAACAGCAGAGGGAACACCCCCCTATCCACATCGATGGAACAGCAGTGGAGAGGGGTAGTAAGTTTTAAGTTCCTCGCGTACACATCACAGACAAACTGAATTGGTCCACCCACACAGACAGCATCGCAGCAGCGCCTCTTCAACCTCAGGAGGCTGAAGAAATTTGGCTTGTCACCAAAAGCACTCACAAACTTCTACAGATGCACAATCGAGAGCATCCTGTCGGGCTGTATCACCACCTGGTACGGCAACTGCTCCGCCCACAACCGTAAGGCTCTCCAGAGGGTAGTGAGGTCTGCACAACGCATCACCGGGGGCAAACTACCTGCCCTCCAGGACACCTACACCACCCGATGTCACAGGAAGGCCATGAAGATCATCAAGGACAACAACCACCTGAGCCACTGCCTGTTCACCCCGCTATCATCCAGAAGGCGAGGTCAGTACAGGTGCATCAAAGCTGGGACCGAGAGACTGAAAAACAGATTCTATCTCAAGGCCACCAGACTGTTAAACAGCCACCACTAACATTGAGTGGCTGCTGCCAACACACTGACTCAACTCCAGACACTTTAATAATGGGAATTGATGTAAAATATATCACTAGCAACTTTAAACAATGTTACTTAATATAATGTTTACATACCTTACATTATTCATCTCATATGTCTACGTATATACTGTACTCTATATCATCTACTGCATCTTTATGTAATACATGTATCACTAGCCACTTTAAACTATGCCACTTTGTTTACACACTCATCTCATATGTATATACTGTACTCGATACCATCTACTGCATCTTGCCTATGCCGTTCTGTACCATCACTCATTCACATATCTTTATGTACATAGTCTTTATCCCTTTACACTTGTGTGTATAAGGTAGTAGTTTTGGAATTGTTAGTTAGATTACTCGTTGGTTATTACTGCATTGTCGGAACTAGAAGCACAAGCATTTCGCTACACTCACATTAACATCTGCTAACCATGTGTATGTGACAAATAAAATTTGACTTGATTTGATTTATTGACTGGATGTGTTTTGTTTGTCACACCATTCTCTGTAAACACTAGACACTGTCATGCATGAATAGCCCAGGAGGCCACACATTTCTAACATACTGGAATTAGCACAACTTACTCTCACAATCATACTGTGCTCATTCGCTTAGGTCACTCATTTTGTCAATTCAAACGTTCAATCAAACAGTAACTGAATACCTTGATTACTGTCTGCCTGCTTTATATAGCAAGCCACGTCCACGTGACTCACTGTCTGTAGGAGCGAACCATTTTTGTGAACGGGGTGGTGTACCTAATAAACTGGCCACTGAGTGTCAGACATCACGACCGCTCCCAAACAAACTACTACAAGAAACGTGTGCCCTAGGCCTAAAGAAGCCCTAATTCTAATGAATCTGGAGAAGAAGAGCCAACAGCCATTCTCGCTTAGTTGGTTGTTGAACTCCATACGGACTTCCTAGAGTGTGTGTGTGTGCGTGCTGTGCCGTGTGTTTGTGTGCATGTGCAGGTGCCGCGTGTGAGTTGAGCCCCTGAAGTATCAGTTTAATCTGTAACTGACTGCCAGACAGAAAAGATCCCTGAGGGGCTTCTTTTTATATCTCTGTCTCTTCTGTGTGAACAAAAGCTCAGGGTGAACGTCCTTCACTGGAGTATCTCATGATAGTCTCCATAATATCCTTTAAGGTTTTTTGCTCCATTCATCCTGCAGACTGCTGCTATTTCCTGCATGGCCTGAAACTGCTGTCTGAATCACAGGTCTTTCCTGAGGTTTTGTTCTTTCAACGCTGTAGTGGCCCATTGAGTTGCTCGGTCTGTTTACAGACATGGATGATGGAGAACTTTGAAACAACATCCCATAGCGCCATCTGAAATGAATCTTTCCCCACTTACTGCCTGATGACGTTTTACCCAGGGCCCCCATTCCAGCATTGGGGAACATCCTGTTCCCCCTACTTCCTTATTTCCTGCAATTCTTCACATTTTGTCTTGGGGTGCAAATAAAATATTGCAGTTTTAAAGCAGTAGAACAAAAGAAAACAAAAGTCTATATACAGTGAGTGCAAATGAAGTAAGATAAGGGAGTTAAGGCAATAAATAGGCCATGGTGGCGAAGTAATTACAATATAGCAATTAAACACTGGAATGGTAGATGTGCAGAAGATGAATGTGCAAGTAGGGATACTGGGGTGTAAAGGAGCAAGTTAAATAAATAAATACTGTATGGGGATGAGGTCGGTAGATAGATGGGCTGTTTACAGATGGGCTATGTACAGGTGCAGTGATCTGTGAGCTGCTCTGACAGCTGGTGCTTAAAGCTAGTGAGGGAGATATGAGTCTCCAGCTTCAGAGATTTTGCAGTTCGTTCCAGTCATTGGCAGCAGGGAACTGGAAGGAGACGACCAAAGGAGGAATTGGCTTTGGGGGTCACCAGTGAGATATACCTGCTGGAACACGTGCTATGAGTGGGTGCTGCTATGGTGACCAGTGAGCTGAGATAAGGCGGTACCGACAGTGCCTTGCGAAAGTATTCGGCCCCCTTGAACTTTGCGACCTTTTGCCAAATTTCAGGCTTCAAACATAAAGATATAAAACTGTATTTTTTTGTGAAGAATCAACAACAAGTGGGACACAATCATGAAGTGGAATGACATTTATTGGATATTTCAAACTTTTTTAACAAATCAAAAACTGAAACATTGGGCGTGCAAAATTATTCAGCCCCCTTAAGTTAATACTTTGTAGCGCCACCTTTTGCTGCGATTACAGCTGTAAGTCGCTTGGGGGTATGTCTCTATCAGTTTTGCACATCGAGAGAAATTTTTCCCATTCCTCCTTGCAAAACAGCTCGAGCTCAGTGAGGTTGGATGGAGAGCATTTGTGAACAGCAGTTTTCAGTTCTTTCCACAGATTCTCGATTGGATTCAGGTCTGGACTTTGACTTAGCCATTCTAACACCTGGATATGTTTATTTTTGAACCATTCCATTGTAGATTTTGCTTTATGTTTTGGATCATTGTCTTGTTGGAAGACAAATCTCCGTCCCAGTCTCAGGTCTTTTGCAGACTCCATCAGGTTTTTTTTGGCTCCATCCATCTTCATCCATCTTTGGCTCCATCCATCCTTTGGCTCCATCCATCTTCCCATCAATTTTAACCATCTTCCCTGTCCCTGCTGGAGAAAAGCAGGCCCAAACCATGATGCTGCCACCACCATGTTTGACAGTGGGGATGGTGTGTTCAGGGTGATGAGCTGTGTTGCTTTTACGCCAAACATAACGTTTTGCATTGTTGCCAAAAAGTTCCATTTTGGTTTCATCTGACCAGAGCACCTTCTTCCACATGTTTGTTGTGTCTCCCAGGTGGCTTGTGGAAAACTTTAAATGACACTTCTTATGGATATCTTTAAGAAATGGCTTTCTTCTTGCCACTCTTCCATAAAGGCCAGATTTGTGCAATATATGACTGATTGTTGTCCTATGGACAGAGTCTCCCACCTCAGCTGTAGATCTCTGCAGTTCATCCAGAGTGATCATGGGCCTCTTGGCTGCATCTCTGATCAGTCTTCTCCTTGTATGAGCTGAAAGTTTAGAGGGACGGCCAGGTCTTGGTAGATTTGCAGTGGTCTGATACTCCTTCCATTTCAATAGTATCGCTTGCACAGTGCTCCTTGGGATGTTTAAAGCTTGGGAAATCTTTTTGTATCCAAATCCGGCTTTAAACTTCTTCACAACAGTATCTCGGACCTGCCTGGTGTGTTCCTTGTTCTTCATGATGCTCTCTGCGCTTTTAACGGACCTCTGAGACTATCACAGTGCAGGTGCATTTATACGGAGACTTGATTACACACAGGTGGATTGTATTTATCATCATTAGTCATTTAGGTCAACATTGGATCATTCAGAGATCCTCACTGAACTTCTGGAGAGAGTTTGCTGCACTGAAAGTAAAGGGGCTGAATAATTTGATTTTGATTTGTTAAAAAGTTTGAAATATCAGAAAAATGATGTTCCACTTCATGATTGTGTCCCACTTGTTGTTGATTCTTCACAAAAATACAGTTTTATATCTTTGTTTGAAGCCTGAAATGTGGCAAAAGGTCGCAAAGTTCAAGGGGCCGAATACTTTCGCAAGGCACTTCTATTGGCATATGTTCTGTGTCATCCAGTAGCTTCTTCTGGCCGACACACCCCTCTGAGGTGTTTCCTCTGTGACAGAGATGAGACCTGATTGTTCTCAGAGGGTTCACTTCCTACTAGGAAGGTTCTCTTAATATCCAGGGTCGAAACACCTCAGTGATGCTTGGTGAATTTGCTGTGAGGAGAAATGTTTTTTTTTTTCCTAAACACGTTTAGTTTGGGTCCATCTGGGGACACACGTTCATTATGGACATGTAATGGTATTTTTTATAGATGCATCCCCCTCCCTAACTAGCTCCCTTAAAGACAAGGAATGGGTTAAGGAATGGGTTTAGTTATGGGAACATCTAGATCCCTGCTCACTCACCCATATTGCGAGAGAGCATCAAAATGTTAAGTTGAGTATAGGTGCTGTAATAGCAAAACACATTAAAGGGACATTTCCAAATGTTTCAACTTCATATTCCAACGTCTCCAGCACCACCCCAACATCAACATGGGAAAATGGGGCGTTTCTATGTTGTTATAGTAAAAAAGAGAAAGGTAAGTGCTTCCAATGACATCATCAACCAATTAGTAGGCAATGCCTACTCACAATTAGTCAAAATCGCACGATGCACACCGATGAGGTCATCGGAAGCACTTATCGTCCTCTATATTTTTACTACAAAATATAGAAATGCACTATTTTCACATATGTTCATGCTGGGGTGGTGCTGGAGATGATGAAAATGAAGTTGAAAAATTGTGAAGTTTCCGTTTAAGAATCATATTATATTTCTGTTTTGGCTGAACATTCTAAACAGTCTGTTAGTTTACCCTCAAAGCCAGGCAACATATATTTTTAACACTAATCCCATTCATTCACAGCCATAATCTCATATAGTTGAAACCATGACAGAGGTTTTATCATTAGATCCTCCAAGCCACTAGATAATTTACTAATGAAGCGAATAATTCACCAGATTTCAACATCGTACAGTATGTTCTCAGAGCTTTGTTTGTCTGCATTGAGAGAAACCCCGTGCTCTATACTGTCCCTCCCTGCAAACTCTGCATCGACTGAATTTAAATAGCATCTTGATCAATGCATTAGCAGATTCCTGCACTGAGGCATATCCATACTGTATATCCATACTGTAATTGTTCGTATAGATCTGTCTCTACAGCAGCCAATCCGATAGAAGTGTGTGTGTGTGTGTGTGTGTGTGTGTGTGTGTGTGTGTGTGTGTGTGTGTGTGTGTGTGTGTGTGTGTGTGTGTGTGTGTGTGTCAGAAAGAGCAGGACCGTTATTGATGGAGGTGGAGTCGGTGCTGAGGCTGTTGCTGATAACCGGGGGTTACGGGGGAGTCAGCCACATGCAGTCTATAAATAGCGTGTTGCTCTCGCCTGCCTCCCGCACAGCCCGCCTCCGCACAGCCCACCTCCACTCTCAGCACATGAGCTCAAGCATGTGAGCTAAATATAGAACACTGGGCTCACAAACACCACAGTCACACACACACACACACACACACACTCTTCCTCTCAGTTCTCCCCAGTGCAATCACTGGCTGTTAGAGCTGCAGCAACAGCGCTTTGATAAAAACACTTTTTTTTTTCACTGGTTCTATCTCTCTTTTCTCTCCCACTCCCACCCTCTTTCTCTCTCTCTAATGGATTCCTATGCAGGTTACGATGAACTATTCTGCACTGCTGTTTGAATAATCAGAGGAAAATATAGACATGCTGTGTGTGTGGATAATTCTAATTTGTAACATTTGTAGGTCTAAACTGGGAGAAACAGCCGACATAATTGCATGATGAGATTATGATATACATCTGTCTGTGAGTGAAAAGGGGGATTGTAGTTGTCGGGTTCCTTTTTTCCACTCTCTTCTTCTTACCCACTCCCATGATGCAATGCTACACAGTGTGTGTGTGTGTATGTGCATGCGTGCGTGTGTCCCTTGCATCTGCGTTTTTTCTCTTTCCATGTTGGAGCTCCAAGCCTGAGGTATTCAGACGAAATGACACTTACTGCAATCAGATGATTCACAGCATCTCAGAGCAGGCCTGAAATGGACACAATCTAATGTGGTTATCAAATCATGTGCTCTTAGTTGGTCCGAGGCGTCACACCGTTTAAACTCATCGAGTCATTCCACAGAGATCTGTCTCCTATCAGGGACCATGTTATAACACCCATAAAGTAGACCTGGCTGTTAGAGACGGTGGCCCCTTGTGTGTGTGTGTGTGTGTTTAGAACCATGTTTGAATTGGAAATACATTTTTTGCATATCCCAACTCCCCCTGAGACACCGAACGGCGACTCTGGAGCAATTAGGGTTAAGTGCCTTGCCCATCTGCAGATTCTTCACCTTGTCGGCTCGGGGATCTGAACTGTGCTGATATTTATAGTAAAGAAATATACACTGACTATACAAAACATCAGGAACAACTTCCTAATATTGAGTTGCACCACATTTGCCTGCAGAACAGACTCAATTCGTTGGGACACTCTACAAGGTGTCGAAACCGTTACACAGGGATGCTGGCCCATGTTGACTCAATGCTTCCAACAGTTGTGTCACGTTAACTGGATATCCTTTCGATGGTGGACCATTCCCAGCATCATTGCAGGTCTTGACACACTCAAACAGGTGTGCCTGGCACTACCATACCCCATTCAAAGGCACTTAAATATTGTCTCTTGCCCATTCATACTCTGAATGGCACACATACATTACATACAAACAGGTACACAATCCATGTCTCAAATATCCTGTCTCCTCCCCTTCATATACACTGATTGAAGTGGAATTTAACAAGTGACATCAACAGGGATCATAGCTTTCACCTGGTCAGTCTATGTCATGAAAAGAGGAGCTCCTAATGTTTTGTACACTCAGTGTATAGTTATACCTACACACATAAACTAGTGTCGTGGAATTTCTTAACCAGGTGAGAGAGACTTTATCATTTCTTCAAACAATCATAATTATTTAATATCGATTACTTGGGGCGGCAGGGTAGCCTAGTGTTAGAGGGTTGGACTAGTAACCGGAAGGTTGCAAGTTCAAATCCCCGAGCTGACAAGGTACAAATCTGTCGTTCTGCCCCTGAACAGGCAGTTCCAGGCCGTCATTGAAAATAAGAATTTGTTCTTAACTGACTTGCCTAGTAAAATAAAGGTAAAAAAAATAATAATAATTATTGCCATAATGAAGCTGGTCGATCCCACACTCTTGAGTGTTAAAAAAAACAGAGTTCTTATATAGTAGACCTAAAAATGCTTAGTCATGGCTGGTTCCACCCCTCCCTTGGCTTAGTGTTTCAGAAGTCAAAGGAGATTAGAAGGTGATCATAGCCTGGTTCCTCTCTAGGTTTCTTCCTAGGTTTTGGCCTTTCTAGGGAGTTTTTCCTAGCCAACGTGCTTCAACACCTGCAATGCTTGCTGTTTGGGGTTTTAGGCTGGGTTTCTGTACAGCACTTTGAGATATCAGCTGATGTATGAAGGGCTATATAAATACATTTGATTTGATTTGATTAGAACAGGTCAGTTCTGTTTTTTTTATAAATCTCTCACCCGTCACACCATGTCCTTGACGATACGCCCAGACCAGCTGCAGGGAGCTCAAGAGGGAACCCTCCCTTTACAGAAGCATGTCATTAGTAGGTATGAATACCTCTCATATGTGTTAAGCATATAACTGTTAATTATTAATATTCAACACTAGCTACCTGTGTCACAACATATTCCCTTTGGCATCGTTCCCTGGCCCAGTCATACCAAAACCATTGCTTTTAAACTTCTCATCTCCCCATATACAATGAGTGTTGCAGGGTGATGTTCACCTTGAATGGAGGCAGGAGGAAGCTTAAACCCTTTCAAATGTTAATGATCTTCCTGTATTGATAAAATATATGTTTCATGTGCTCTCTCTCTCCCAGGTGACATGCATGAACAGACCCTCGCTTGAACTTGCTCTGAACTGTTTCTCCTCTCCTCCGCCTCTTATCTTATCCACTTCTCGTCCTGCTCCTCTCCTCTTCTCGCCTCTATTTTTTCCTCTCCTCTACAATCATCACCTCCTCTTCTCTCCTCTTCTCTCCTCTATTCTGCCTCGAGGGTGTAGGGTGGTGGTCTGAGGTTGGATGGGGTGAAGGAGGGTGATATGGTCTGAAGGTGGAGGAGGGTAGAGGGGGGTGAAGGGAGGGGTGATATGGTCTGGAGGTGGAGGAGGCAGAGGGAGGTGAAGGGAGGGTGACCTAGGATGGAGCTGGAGGGGGTGAAGGGAGGGTGACCTAGGATGGAGGTAGAGGGAGGGTGATCTAGGATGGAGGTAGAGGGAGGGTGATCTAGGATGGAGGTAGAGGGAGGGTGAACTAGGAGGGAGGTAGAGGGAGGGGTGATCTAGGATGGAGGTAGAGGAAGGGTGACCTAGGAGGGAGGTAGAGGGAGGGTGATCTAGGATGGAGGTGAAGGGGGGTGATCTAGAATGGAGGTAAGGGTGAACTAGGAGGGAGGTGAGGGAGGGTGATCTAGGATGGAGGTGAAGGATGGGTGATCTAGGATGGAGGTGAAGGGAGGGTGATCTAGGATGGAGGTAGAGGGGGTGAAGGGAGGGTGATCTAGGAGGAGGTGAAGGGAGGGTGACCTAGGATGGAGATGGAGGGAGGTGATCTAGGATGGAGGTGGAGGGGGGTGAAGGGAGGGTGATCTAGGATGGAGGTAGAGGAAGGTGAAGGGAGGAGTGATCTAGGAGGGAGGTCGAGAAGGTGAAGGGAGGGTGATCTAGGATGGAGGTGAAGGGAGGGTGATCTAGGATGGGGGTGGAGGAGGTGAAGGGAGGGTGACCTATGATGGAGGTAGAGGGGGTGAAGGGAGGGAGGTAGATGAAGGTGAAGGGAGGGTGATCTAGGATGAAAGCCCCTGGTCCTCCGTGCCCTCCCGGACCGCTAACAGAGACAGTTATTAAAAAGCCTGCTAATAGACTAGATTAGGTTTAAGCCCTGCAAGACGCATACAATCAATTCAGAAAGGAAGAGAGGCAGTGGTTGAGAAGGAATGAGATTATGTTGTTATCCTTCCTTGTACAGCAGCAGGGCTATGCAGCGCATTCTATCACTTTTAGAAATGAGATGTATTGGCGTTTATCTTTACAGCTGTTTTGCGACATTACTTAATTTGGGAAATATAATGAATTGGTAGAAATCGAATATTCAACGTTTATGCACAAAGAACAATCCCAGATCTGCTAAACTTTGCATTTTTCTTTACTTTTTACACTGTTCGTATCGATGAAACGGGGCATTTCATGGCTCAATGTGTCTGTTTGAAGATGCCTGGAGATGAAAGCAGCACTGGTTTGAAGATGGGACTTCAGTCAGGGACATAAACCCAGTATCACTAATCTTCAAACGCCTGTAGTTTTGTGTATCACAGGAGGTTGGTGGCACCTTAATGGGGAAGACGAGCTCGTGGTAACGGCTGGAGCGGAATCAAATACATCAAACACATGGTTTCCATCAAACACACACCATTCGCTGCGTTTCAGCCATTATTATGAGCCGTCCTCCCATCAGGAGCCAGCTGTGGACTGTGTTTGTGTGTTCGCATGTGTGTGTGTTGCAGTTAAAGCTTCTTGTTTGTCTGTTCAGAGCGCTTACCGTAATTGCTGGACTATTAAGCGCACCTGAATATAAACCGCACCCACTGAATTATAAAAAATATGTATTTTGTACATAATCGCCGCACATGTCTATAAGCCACAGGTGCCTACCGGTACATTGAAACAAATGAACTTTACACAGCCTTTAAACGAAACACGGCTTGTAACAAAAATAAATAGGCCTCACCCTAGCCCTCACCCTCACCCTCCAGGTCCCAGACGTGCTCAATGGGATTGAGATCCGGGTTCTTCGCTGGCTATGGCAGAACACTGACATTCCTGTCTTGCAGGAAATCACGCACAGAACATGTGTGATGGGTCATGTCAGGATGAGCCTGCAGGAAGGGTACCACATGAGGATGTCTTCCTGTAACGCACAGCATTGAGATTGCCTGAAAAGACAAGTCAATCCGATGATGCTGTGACACACCACCCCAGACCATGACAGACTCCACCTCCAAATTCAGAGTACAGGCCTCGGTTTAACGCTCATTCCTTTGACGATAAACGCGAAACCGACCATCACCCCTGGTGAGACAAAACCGTGACTCGTCAGTGAAGAGCACTTTTTGCCATTCTTGTCTGGTCCAGCGACGGTGGGTTTGTGCCCATAGGCGACGTTGTTGCCGGTGATGTCTGGTGAGGATCTGCCTTACAACAGGCCTACAAGCCCTCAATCAAGTTTCTCTCAGCCTATTGCAGACAGTTTGAGCACTGATGGAGGGATTGTGCGTTCCTGGTGTTCGGATGTACCGATCTTGTGCAGGTTTTGTTACACGTGGTCTGCCACTGCAAGGACGATCATCTGTCCGTCCTGTCTCCCTGCAGATGATGGGCATCTTTCTTTTGGTGTTTTGTCAGAGTCAGTAGAAAGGCCTCTTTAGTGTCCTAACTTTTCATAATGGTGACCTTAATTTGCCTACCGTCTTTAAACTAGTTAGTGTCTTAACAACCGTTCCACAGGTGCATGTTCATTACTTGTTTATGGTTCATTGAACAAGCATGGGAAACAGTGTTTAAACCTTTTACAATGAAGATCTGTGAAGTTACTTGGATTTTTACGAATTATCTTGAAAGACAAAGGGACGTTTCTTTTTTTGCTGTGTGTGTGTGTGTGTGTGTGTGTGTGTGTGTGTGTGTGTGTGTGTGTGTGTGTGTGTGTGTGTGTGTGTGTGTGTGTGTGTGTGTGTGTGTGTGTGTGTGTGTGTGTGTGTGTGTGTGTGTGTGTGTGTGTGTGTGTGTGTGTGTGTGTGTGTGTGTGTGTGTACAATTCCTAATATGGAGAATGGTGCGTGTGTGTGTTTTTAGAGAACACAGACTTGCAGGCACACACTGCAGCTATGCACACTCACACTAGGCGATAAAATATATAGTATTTGCCTGATTTCGTTTTGTTTTTCTCTGTTTTGTTTTCCCCTGTTTTTTTTTAAATGGAAAAAGCAGAAACATTTGATGTTCTAAGGCCACAACAATGCTTAAAAACACATCAAGAGACCACTTCTGAAGTCTGGGTAAAATCTAAGAATTTGGGGTGCAGTTAACCTTTAATTCAACTGGGCACCAGCCAGAGACTGTTTGGTGGCCACTGAATTTATGCAAATAATCATGATATCATTCTGCCAGGTAGGCATAGGCTACTTCGTAGTTAACATTTAGCTGAGAATGTTTCCATCTACTAACAGACGGTTATCATTATTAGCATTATCGTTAATGTCTTCACAAAGTGTGGACTACACATAATCGTGCACAACACACACACAACACACACAGACAGGCATTTCTGTGCCTTTTCAGATATTTCAGGGAAAATACAAATCATTTATGCATTTTGTTCCTGTCTTATTTTTGTATATAAATATTTTTTTACCTTTATTTAACTAGGCAAGTCAGTTAAGAACTTATTCTTATTTAAAATGACCGCCTACACCGGTCAAACCCGGACGACGGGCCAATTGTGCGCCAACCTATGGGACTCCTAATCATGGCTGGGTGTGATACAGCCTGGATTTGAACCAGGGACTGTAGTGAAGCCTCTTGCACTGAGATGCAGTGCCTTAGACTGCTGTGCCACTCGGGAACACTTGTGATTATAAATATTCTCATAAAATCAATACATTTAGTTGATTTCCTGCTAAATTCAATACATTTTTTAATATTGTTGAATTCCATTTTAATGTCTGGATTCTGTGATTCTGTATGTGTTTTTCGCAATGCACATTTTATAGGGCCCTATACAGAAAACTCTCACACACCCACATACAAACACACACACAGGTGTGGTAGTTGTGACTGTGTGAACTGCACGGTGTTCTCTGTATATATATATACAGCTCCTCTGGGACCAGTGAGCTGAGCATCTCTTAGCTGAGAGCCACAGATGAACACACACATCAATATATCGACCCAGTGTTGTGGTACCAAGCAGAGAAAATGGAAATAGTCACCTTTTCCTTAATACACTCTGGGGAGAAAGCATTGGTGTTTCTAAATGTTGTTACTCGCACAGCAGATATTACAACCTAGTTATGCTATTATGCAGGCAGTGTCAATATTTGTCCCAAATGGCACCATATTCCCTATTTAGTGCACTACTTTTGACCAGAGCCCATAGGGTGCACTATAGTATGTACACTCGTTGAAAAAAAGTGCTATCTAGAACTTAAAATGGTTCTTCGGCTGTCCCCATAGGAGAGACCCTTTGAGGTTCCAGGTAGAGCTATTTTGGTTCCAGCTAGAACTCTTTTGGGTTCCAAAAGTGTTATACCTGGAACCCCTATGAGACCACCCGAAGAACCCTTTTTGTAAGAGGGTAGGATATTAGTGCCATTTAGAATGAAGACTTTTTCTAGCGACACTAACCCTCACACTCAACTTCTATGGCAGTGGTCACTAAACCTTTATGAGTCGAGATCACTTTCTGAGTCAAAATGCAGGCCGTTTATAAAAAAAGATAAGCATATGCTACATGAACCTATTAAAAGCAGTTCTGTAGCGATGAGGTTTGTGCAGTAGGCTATAGGCCCAATACATTATCACTGCACATAGGCTATTCTTGAATTGCCCTGCCAATGTTGTTCTCTTGTCAGACCATTTTCAAAATGATATGTGATCAAACTGGTAATATATCATTTGTTACATTACATTACATTACATGTGAGGCATGAATTGAAAAAATGTGTGTTTTAGTTTGCTGGGAGGGAGAGAGAGGGAGGGGTAGGGAGTGAGGAAGGGTAGAGAGGGAGGGAGGGAGGGGTGGGGTAGAGAGGGGGAGGGAGGGGAGGGGTAGGGAGGGAGGGGAGGGGTAGGGAGGGGAAGAGGGAGAGAGAGAGAGAGGGATAGAGAGGTAGGGAGAGAGAGACAGAGACAGAGAGAGGGTAGGAGAGAGACAGAGGGTAGGAGAGAGAGAGAGAGAGAGGAGAGAGAGGAGAGAGAGAGAGAGAGAGAGAGAGAGAGAGAGAGAGAGAGAGAGAG